>NC_044989.1:51709833-51989755 GCF_008728515.1 Papio anubis | reverse complement strand
TTTGAGACAGTCTTGCTCTGTCACCCAGGCTGGAGTGCAGTGACATGCTCACGGCTGACTGCAGCCTCGGCCTCTCAGGCTCAAGTGATCCTCCCACCTCAGCCTCCCCGGTATACTTTCTTTTTTCTTAACAAACTTTATATTTTGGAATAATTTTAGATTTGCAGAAAAGTTGCAAAGATAGTACAGAGAGTTTCTGAACACCTTTCCCCCTGTTTTCTCTAATGTTACCAGTCTCCCATTACTGCCCTCCTCCATCATATTCCCTGCCATTCCCAGAAGTAATTGGTCAACATAAAAAATTTGAAAGGGGCCGGGTGCGGTGGCTCACACCTGTAATCCCAGCACTTTGGGAGACCGAAGCAGGCAGATCATTTGAGGTCAGGAGTTTGAGACCAGCTTGGTCAACATGGTGAAGCCCTGTCTCTACTAGAAATACAAGAAAATGAGCTGGCATGGTGGTGCATGCCTATAATCCCAGCTACTCAGGAAGCTGAGGCACAAGAATCCCTTGGACCCAGGAGGTGGAGGTTGCAGTGAGCCGAGATCGTGCCATTGCGCTCCAGCCTAGGTGACAGAGTGAGATCCTGCTGTCTCAAAAAAAAAAAAAAAAAAAGAAAAAGAAAAAAAGAAAAAAGAAAAAAGAAAGGGAGTTTCCAGATTTGTTTGACAGAGAAAGTTGAAAAATCGAGTTTGCAACCAGCTAGGGTAGGGAAGCTGAGGGGAGACTAGAGGATGAATGTGTGACAGAAAACAAAAAGCATGGTGGTGGTCTACACTGTGCTACATACAGCAACGAGCAAACTGCAAGATCTCAGTGGCTAAACACAGAAAAGTCTGTCGCTTGCTCACTCCAAGTCTGCCGCACACTTGGTGGCTGTCCAGGGCAGTTGTCTTCCAAGTGGTAGCTCAGGAATCCAAATTTTCCCGTCTTGTGGCTCATTTATCTTTGCTGGGACACATCTTCCCCACTGCTGATGTTTCCTTCCACGAGCAGAGAACCCCACTGGCCCAAAACTCTAGGACTCTCTCCACGCCTCTCTCTATGCCTCTCCATGCCTTTCTCCATGCCTCTGCTGATTTGATTGATGAATGTTGAAGGAGGAACAAGGCGTGTGTAATCCAGTCCTCTGATTCCTTTTCTCTGGGGAGCTGGCCCACCTGCAAAAAGTATGTATTCTAAATTGCTACACCACACCTCACCCTGAGTGTTACAGGCATGGCCCCAGCTCCACTGAGGGAAGAGGGATGCAGTTTTACCTAATTCTGGGGTTCAGCATTAGGTTCTGCCCACTGTCCTGTTTCCAAAACCTTGTTACTACGCCTACATCAAGCTTATCCCCCCGTGGCCCACGGGCTGCATGCAGCGCAGGATGGCTTTAAATGCTGCCCAAAACAATCATTAGTGTTTCTGTATTTCATGTGTGGTCCAAGACAATTCTTCTTCTTCCACTGTGGCCCAGGGAAGCCAAAAGATGGAACACCCCGACCTACATAAACAATAAACATAACTTATGCAAAAGTACACTTACTTGTCCATAGACTTATTCAACATCTAAGACAGCAGTTCTAACCCAGGCTATTTTTACCTCCCAGTGGAATGTTTGACAATGCCCAGAGGCTTTTTTTTTTTTTTTTTTTTGAGACAAGGTCTCACTCCCATCGCCCAGGCTGGGGTGCAGTGGTGGGATCTTGACTCCCTGCAGCCTTGACCTCCCAGGCCCAGGTGATTCTGTCACCTCAGCCTCCTGAGTAACTGGGACCACAGGTGCACACTGCCATGCCTGGCTAATTTTCTGTATTTTTTGCAGAGATGGGGTTTTGTCATGTTGCCCAGGCTGGTCTCAAACTCCTGGGCTCAAGCGATCCACTCACCTTGGCCTCCCAAAGTGCTGGGATTATAAGCGTGAGCCACCTCACCCAGCCTGGAGACATTTTTGATCATCACAACTGGGGAGGGACTACTGGCATCTAGGGGGTACAGCTGGAGATGCTGCTAAACATCCTATAATTCACAGGACAGTCTCCCACAACAAAGAATTATCTAACCCAAGATGTCAATAGTACTGAGGTTGGGGAAACCTTGATCTAAGAGAAGCAAGTGACCCTCCTGGAGCAGCTGAAGTGATTTAGTCCAAGTCCAAACCGAAAGGAATTGGACCAGGGTGGCCATCGAAGATCAAGCAGCTCAGTCCCCTCATCCCTGCAATTGCACCTCTTCGGCACACAGAGCCCTTCCTGAGGATGCGATGAGGCTGCCACGAGCCCAGTGATCTGTCTAGGAGCCCTTGTGCCCCGTTGCCTCTCCCAGATGCAGTGATGGTGGGGCACCTCCCCGTGCTTCTGGTGGGAAGCAGGACGAAAGCGTCCTCTCTCCTCAGATCCCCAGCCCACCACGGCGGTCTGCCTGTCAGCCCCTTCTACCCCAGAGTGTGGCCTAAGGGTAGAACTAGGTGCAAGGCTCATGCCAGCACCTCACTTTCACCCTTCTCCCCAGCCCTTGCTCCACTTCCCAGCCTGGTGAATCTGTTTCTAATGGAGTTCTTGAGCCAGCCTCCTGAGCTAGGTGTGGGGATGGGAAGTGGAGGGGTAGGACCTTCAAATATGCAGGAAGAGGGTAGGGACCCACTCAACACCCTCTTTATATAGATAAACATTTGGTAACACCTCACTTACTCTCTTAAAATGACAATCGTAAATAATATGCCTTCTCATGCACTTACTTTTTCAAAATCACACTCTAGTGCCTGAGCTATACTAGGGAGAAAAAAATAAAAGGAAAGCGATTTATAACCAAATGACACATATTTCAATCTGTCAGTGCTCAGGTCCCATGACCCTAGAAAGTGTAATGAAGTGTCAGATACTTATCTTGCATATAATAAATAAGTCTGAATTTAAGAAACGTAGAGGATCAGAAATTATTCTGTATAAGGACAAAAATAAATAAATAAAAGAGCAAAGATATGCTATCAAATGTTAGAATAAATATTATTTTAAGGCCAGGCATGGTGGCTCGTGCCTGTAATCCCAGCACTTTGGGAGGCCACCGTGGGAGGATTGCTTGAAACCAGGAGTTTGAGACAAGCCTGGACAACCTAACAAGACCCTGTCTCTACTAAAAATAAAAAATTAGCCAGGCATGGTGGTGTACGCCTGTAGTGCCAGCTACCTGGGAGGCTGAGGTGAGAGCATCACTTGAGTCTGGGAGTTTGAGGCTGCAGTGAGCTGTGATGATGCCACCGCACTCCAGTTTGGGCAACAAGAGTGAGACCCGTCTCAAAATAAGTAAATAAATAAACAAATAATTTTTTTTCTTTTTTTAGACAGAGTTTCACTCTTGTTGTCCAGGCTGGAGTGCAATGGCGTGATCTCAGCTCACTGCAAGCTCCACCTTCTGAGTTCAAGCGATTCTCCTGCCTCAGCCTCCCTGAGTAGCTGGGATTATAGGCATGTGCCACCACGCCTGGCTAATTTTATATTTTTATTAGAGACTAGGTTTCTCCACGTTGGTCAGGTTGGTCTCGAACTCCCGACTTCAGGTGATCCGTCCACCTCGGCCTCCCAAAGTGCTGGGATGACAGGCGTGAGCCACCGTGCTGGGCCATAATTATTTTTTTAATTTATTTTTTTTGAGACGGAGTCTTACTCTGTAGCCCAGGCTGGAGAGCAGTGGCACCATCTCGACTCACTGCAACCTCTGCCTTCTGGGTCCTGGTTCAAGCAATTCTCCTGCCTCAGCCTCCAGAGTAGCTGGGATTACAGGCACGTGCCACCATGCCCAGCTAATTTTTGTATTTTTTTAAGTAGAGACCCGGTTTCTCCCTGTTGGCCAGGATGGTCTTGAACTACTGATCTCGTGATCCACCCGCCTCGGCCTCCCAAAGTGCTGGGATTACAGGCGTGAGCCGTGGCACCTGGCCAAATATTTTTTAATATGTGTTTTTTTATAACTGCAAAAACAGATCACATTTTGTAGCCTGTACATGTAAAAGGGAGGCAGGGGCTGAGATCATGGTAACAGAGTTTTCACCAACGTGAACAGCTGTCCCTGCCCAGAAATGGCAGCAGTGCTTCCCAGTCATTGTGAAATTAAAACACTTCTCCCCACATTACTAGACTCACACACACACACACAATCTCCCCTCCCAGAACCACTGAATTAATGCTTCAAATATTAACCTGACAAGTGAGTAAAATTCCAACTGAACATTTGGAATGATATATGCCAAAATATTAATGGTGCTTTTCTAAAGCAGAAGGGGAATTACAAGAAACACTCCTTTTTTTCTTTCTTTCCTTTTTACGTTCTGTATTGTGTAAAATTTTGCTTACAATCTGTATGAACTTTGCAAACAGACCAAAAAAAAAAAAGTCATTTTTCAAGCCAGTGTGTCTGGCCTCCCAATAGTTTGCACGTTTGTTTTGGTCCTTTCAAGGAGGATTCAAGTCCGCGATGGAGAAACCACCAATTCACTTTTTCAAACGCCAAAACAACTCCGCAGGCGTGGGGGAGACCTATCTTGCAGCCCTGCCGGCCCAAGGCTCAAGGGAATTCGCCTAAGCTCAGCCCTACGGCTTTGCTCAGCCCCGTCTGCACCGCCGCCCCGTGGCCAAGGGCAGTACTGCGCCCTCCAAAAGGCGATGGCGGAGGAGGGGCCCAGGGCCTTGCCCCAGGGACAAGCTTCTTTCTGTACCATTGACCACATGGCAGTCTGCTGAAGTTTATGGACCCCTCTCTCAGTATAATGGCGCGTAAATATATAAATAAAATATATATGCTGAAAAGAAAACTAATACTGGTGAGAAGATTCTCAAAACTCTTTATAAATGTGTAATATAATAGCCGTTTCATTATGGTTAATAACCAGCTCTAGAGGCAGGTCTCGGAACTCATTATTTTCTTTCTTTATTTTATTTTATTTTATTTTATTTTGAGACGGAATCTCGCTCTGTCGCCCAGGCTGGAGTGCAGGGGCGCGATCTCGGCTCACTGCAAGCGCCGCCTCCCGGGTCTACGCCATTCTCCTGCCTCAGCCTCCCGAGTAGTTGGGACTACAGGCGCCGCCACCACGCCCGGCTAATTTTTTGTATTTTTAGTAGAGACGGGGTTTCACCATGTTAGCCAGGTTGGTCTCGATCTCCTGACCTCGTGATCCGCCCGTCTCGGCCTCCCAAAGTGCTGGGATTACAGGCTTGAGCCACCGAGCCCGGCCGGAAGTTGGTATAATTTATAATAGGGTGATAATACCTTATAGATGTAGAAAAATAAAACCTAGAGCAAAGATAATATGCTCTAGACATTGTAATTCCTAGAGCAAAATATAAGCCTGATAAAATGAAGAAAACAATTGACTCCTGTAACTCTGATTTTTCTGAAAATAGCTTCAACATTACTCCTGATAATTTGTCAATATTGCCAATTTTAAAATAACTAAGTATTTATTAGCCAGTCCAGGCTGCCAAAACAAAATGCTGTAGACTGGGTAGCTTAAAAAACAGAAATGTGTTTTCTCTCAATTATAGATGCTAGAAGGTAAAGATCAAGGTTCTGACCAATTCAGTTTCTGGTAAGGTTAATTTTCCTGGCTTACAGACAGGCTACTTTTTATTGTGTTCTCACATGGCCTTTCCTTGGTGCATGTGCATGAAAAGAAAGAGAAAGGGCTCTCTGGTATCTCTTCTTACAAAAATACTAATCCTATCAGATCAGAGCCCCTTCCTTATGACTTCATTCAACCTTAAGTACTTCCTAGAGGACCCATCTTTAAATATAGCATCACCATCAGTTAGGGTTCAACATATAAATTTTGAGGGAATGCCAATATTAAGTCCATAACAAAGTATATAATTAGGATGCTAATTTGACTTCATTTTCTTCATGCAGATTTTTATTTAGAATTTAAATGAGAAAAGTCAAAAGTAAAGGGAATTTCTATAAATGTACAAATGAATACATCTTAGGGCTATATCTTTATTCACTATGTGGTGATCTTGTAAGACATCAGAGATCTAAGCCAGGGCAGAATTCAAAATTCGTCTTTGTATTTTATATACGCTTAGGCTTTCTAATCAAGAATTATATCTAGTTAAATGTCTTCAGTTTCTCCAATAAATATCATAGAAGTTTCTTTAAATTTAAGACCACTTTACACAAAGCAAAATGTGTAATAACCTTACAATATTTGTTTCACACTAAAAAGACAAATAGTCATATAATTTACCACCACAATTATCTGAAGTAAGTTATTATTGCTATGATTTTATAGATGAGAAGCATGACATTTGGAGAGATTCAAGTGACTTGCCAAAGGAGTTATAACTAATAATTTGTTAGGGAGGGGTTTTAAGTCTACAAGATATACTCCAGTCTGATGATAGTTTCTTTTGCTGTGCACAAGCTCTTTAGTTTACTTAGACCCCATTTGTCAATTTAGGCTTTTGTTGACATTGCTTTTGGTGTTTTAGTCATGACGTCTTTGCCCATGCCTATGTCCTGAAAGGTATCACCTAGGTTTTCTTCTAGGGTTTTTACAGTTTTAGGTCTTATGTTTAAGTATGTAATCCATCTTTAGTTAATTTTTGTATAAGGTGTAAGGAAGGGGTCCAGTTTCAGTTTTCTGCATATGGCTAGCCAGTTTTCCCAACAGCATTTTTGCAATCTATCCATCTGACAAAGGGCTAATATCCAGAACCTACAAGGAACATAAACAAATGTACAAGAAAAAAACAAACAACCCTATCAAAAAGTGGGCAAAGGATATGAACAGACACTTCTCAAAAGAAGACATTTATGTGACCAACAAGCATACGAAAAAAAGCTCATCACCACTGCTCATTAAAGAAATACAAATCAAAACCACAATGAGATGCCATCTCACTCCAGTTAGAATGGCAATCATTAAAAAGTCAGGAAACAACAGATGCTGGAGAGGGTATGGAGAAATAGGAACACTTTTACACTGCAGGTGGCAATGTAAATTAGTTCAACCATTGTGGAAGGCAGTGTGGTGATTCCTCAAGGATCTAGAACCAGAAATGACATTTAACCCATCAATCCCATTACTGGGTATATAAATCATTCTACTATAAAGACACATGCACACATATGTTTATTGCAGGACTAGTCACAATAGCAAAGACTTGGGAACCAGCCCAAGTGCCCATCAGTGATAGACTGGATAAAGAAAATGTGGCACATATATACCATGGAATACTACACAGTCATAAAAAAGGATGAGTTCATGTCCTTTGCAGGGACATGGATGAAACTGGAAACCATCCTTCTCAGCAAACTATCACAAGAACAGAAAACCAAACACCACATGTTCTAACTCGTAAGTGGGAGATGAACAATGAGAAGACATGGACACAGGGAGGAGAACATCACACGCCAGAGCCTATTGCGGGGTAGGGGGCTAGCAGAGGGATAGCATTAGGAGAAATACCTAATGTAGGTGACAGGTTGATGAGTGCAGCAAACCACCATGCCACGTATATACCTATGTAACAAATCTGCATGTTTTGCACATGTATCCCAGAACTTGAAGTATAATAAAAAGTGGCAAGAAAAAAAGAAAGATATACTCCAGAAATCTCACTTGATATACTTTCTTATGGCTCAAATTCATAAAACTTAACTCACTCTATGGTAAAGAATCATAAAAAGTCATTAAAAGTTTACTTTTCAGGTTGTATAGATGCTTCACCTTTAGATAAACTGTTACTCTTAGGTACAATTTTATTTTTCAAGTGTATTTCTTTTTGGGAAACATAGATGGCTGTTACTTTTAGTATGACAGTCACTTATTTTTGATTGAAATTTTAGAGCATTTACATTTAATATATTATTCATATGTTGGGGTTTAGATATTTAATCTTGATATTTGTATTTATTTTGTCTCATTTATTTTTTTAAAAAATTTCAACTCATATTTAAGATAGAAAATGGGATTCATCTCACATCAGTCAGAAAGGCTATTAATAAAAAGTCAACAACAACAACGACAGATGTTGGTGAGGCTACAGAGAAAAGGAAATGCTAATGCACCTTTGGCGAGAATGTAAATTAGTCCAGCTACTGCAGAAACCAGTCTGGAGATTTCTCAAATAACTTAAAACAGAAATACCATTTGATCAAGTGATCTCATTACTGGGTATATATTCAAGAGAAAACAAATCATTCACTTGTTCTTTTTACTCCTTCTCTCTGGTTTTTAGGGTTTTTAATTTAATTTAATTTTATTTTTTTCAGACGGAGTCTCGCTCTGCCACCCAGGCTGGAGGGCAGTGGCCGGATCTCAGCTCACTGCAAGCTCCGCCTCCCGGGTTTCTGCCATTCTCTTGCCTCCCAAGTAGCTGGGACTATAGGCGCCCGCCACCACGCCCCACCAATTTTCTGTATTTTTAGTAAAGACGGGGTTTCACCGTGTTAGCCAGGATAGTCGACATCTCCTGACCTCGTGATCCGCCTGCCTCGGCCTCCCAAAGTGCTGGTATTACAGGCGTGAGCCACCTCACCGGCTAGAATTTTTTTTTTATGATTCATTTTATCATCTTTATTGACATTATACCTGTTTATTTAGTAAGTGACTGCTTTCCAAGTTTATAGGATACATGATTACCTTAGCACACTGTGTTAGAATAACATTATATCATTTCCCAATTTCACATTGTAAATGAGAATCCTACAACAGTAAACTTACATGTACCTTCTCTCAAAATGGTATTTTCATATGTATTTTACTTCTATACAGGTTAAAATCTGTATAAAGCATCATTATTTTGCTGAATCTTTTAAAGAAATTTCAAAGATAAGATTACATATCATATATTTTTATTATTAATAGTTCTGGTGATATTCCTTCCTTTGTTAAGACACAGGTTTCCTTTTGTTATCATTCACTTGGCTACAACATTTCTTACAAAAGGTTTGTGCTAGTAATAAATTTATTCAACATTTTTATGTCTGAGAATTTATCATTTTTGCTTTTTACAGATATTTTTATACTTTTACTGCAAATAAAATTCTAGGTTGACAGTTTTCATCTTTGGCTCTTTAAACGTTTTGTTTCATTATTGTTTCTGATAAGATATATTCTGTCATTCTTATCTCTAAGCTTCATTATACAATATGCTTCTTTTTCTGGTTGCTTTTTAAAACCTCTCTTCATTATTGTTTTTAACAGTTTTCATTATGATGTATCATGATAAAGTCCACTTAATGTTTCATGTGATAGAAGTTTTTGGTAAAATTTTTATTTAATTTGAAACATTTTTGGCCACCACATTTTCAAATATATTTTCTACAACCCCCTTTCTTTGGACACTTGAATTATATGTATATTAGTTCCATGTGTATTGAAGTATTTCATAGTTCTCTGATGCCTTAATTTTTCATTTTAGACGGTTTCTGTTACTATGTCTTTAAGTTCGATAATCTTGTCTGCCATAATGTCTAATCTGCAAATAATTCTTCCTTAGGATTCAGTTGTTTTTTTTCCTATCAGACATTGTGTTTTTCATCTCCAGAAGTTTGAGTCTTTTAAAAACATATCTATCTTGTTTCTCCTTAATGTATTTAGGCTTTTCTCTACATTCATGAATACATGAACATTTATTTATGACCACTTAATGTATTATTTAAGAAATTTTGTCATCTGTGTAATTTGGGGGTATTGATTTATATTTTTCCATATTATAAAAAATACATGTTTTTTTATGCCAGATAATTGTTTATCGGATGCCAGACATTTTGAATTTTAAAAGTTTGGTTGCTGTTTTCTTTTGAGTGCACGTTCTTTCAATTATTTTAGAGTTTTGCTCTGGGAGGAAGATATATTCCCTGAGAACAAACTTTGCATACTCCCTCTTCCCTGCCCCAGTCTTGCTTTTGAGCTTGGTTAGGTGGTGTCAGAGCAGGCTTTAGTCTGTGGCTAACATGTCCCCACATTGACAAAACACCATTCTTAATACTGAATCCAATGCCCCGTGCATTTCACAATTTCTCCACTCTGCTGTTGAATCTTGGACTATTTCCAGCGCTATGGAAACCCTCTTTCTTGTTCTGCCACCTTCTTTCTACTGGATCTTTTACCAGCCTCAGGCAGTTTCCTTACATATGTGTCTATTAATGTGCAGCTGGAAATTGTACGAGATCTTCATTAAAGGTGTCTCCAACGTCCCCCCACCTTCTTTTAAGCCTTTTAATCCCAGGTACATCCTCCTAAAAATTGTAGACACTTTAGCCTCGCAGGTATTTATCTCTTTTTCCTCAATTTAGAAAATGTGCCAGGTATTGTTTAGATTTACTGTGACCGTGGGGCATGTACTGCAACCTGGGAACACTCTCCAATCAGTAAATTGGGATAATTTAGAATTCACCTCATTTGTTTCTCAACCCTCAGGGATCTCTGTATTGTGCTGTCTGCTGTCCATTGCCTGAAAATAATTTTTTTTCCAAACATTCTCCCAAAGTTTCTTAGTTGTTCTAGGCTGGGAGGTATATCTGGTGTCTGGTACTCTGTCATTGTCACACATAGAAGTCTCTGCCATCTAATTTTGTGTTTTCCATTTATTATCTTTTACTTAGCCCTTAGTTCTTTGTCCCCATTTCTCCAGGCTTCTGTTATATTGATCAAGGCTTTTCCTCATTTATATATGGAACACGTAGAATTGAGTTAAACATAATATCAGTCCACAATAAATCATTGTTTTTTAAATTCATGTTTTATCATTTTATTCCACATATGCTTTTCTCCTCCTGTTTGATTCCCAATGCCCTAGCCCTAAACCTCATAGGTATTTTCTTTAATAAGGTTTGATATAGTTCCTTATATGTACATGCATGGATTGTGGATTTGTGGGTGTTTACTTTTAATAGATATGTCACCTAAATGTTATTCTATTTTTTACTTTTTACTCAAACTTGTTTTGATGATCTGCCCATTTAGCTGCATTTTATTGTACTCAATTACTGCATAGTATATACATAGCATAATTTATCCACATATTTCTAATCATATCTCCTTAATCACGGACAGTGACTTTCTACTAGTCTCTTGTGAGGACAAACAATACCTAAATTAACAATATATCAGTGTCCCTTTTGGTTATGTTAAAAAAAAAGTCCCTCTGGGAAATATGCCAGCAAATGTGATAGTATGGTAGGATATACAAATATGAATATCTTAAAACTCTGCCAGGTTACTTTTCTGAATGGTTTCTAAGATTCAATTCTTTACCAGTAGTGTCCAGGAATATTCTTCTCTGTATATATTTATACAGCCTCCCATTAATAGTGTTTTAATGGCACAGATATTTTATTACATAATTTGCCATTTTCTGATTTCTATCATATCTTAGTCTTTTAATCTTATGTGATTGACTGTTGATATAATTTGACCATATTGCCGCCCTTCCATTTTTTGTTTTTTGTTTTTAGTCTTTTGTTGTTGTCGTGCACAGGTTCTTTGCGTATTCTAAATGTTAATCTCTTGTCAAATTTTGTAGAGGAAAACTCTTTCTCCCCCGCTTATGAACTACTATTGGATTATTTGTTAAAAACAAATTCTTAATTTTAATAGAGTTAAATCTAAATCATTGAAGTAAAGATATGTCACCCACACTAAGTCGAAAATGTAGCACTGGACATACACTGCAATCTTACCAGGTGGTATGTAGTTACGAATTTTTGTTTTGCTTTGAGAATCTCTTTGTGATATTATTTTGAGAACTTGACTTTATTTAATTATAGAAATTTTTAGGTTATTTTCTCTTCTTATATTGACTTCTTTCATTCTCCCCTATTGTGACACCATTTCATTCTGTTCTCCAAAATCTAATGTTTTTATTTTCCACATCTTTTTCCGGTCTGTTGCAGAGTTAATAACTTTCCTTTTTATCCTCCATTCATTAATTCTCTGTCTTGTTCTAATTAGTTGACTATTATTCTTACCCAATTTTCTTTTAATTTCAATGACTAGCTATTTATTCATTTTGAAAATAAATTCACCCATTCTCATTCATGTTATATAATTATTATGATTTTATTTACATTTTTGAACCTTTTTAAGTACACTCATTTTAAATTCCCCAAGACTGTGATCCTCTGTATTTCTTGGAGAGTAAATTTTCACATTGGTTGAATCTACAGGCATTCCGTTATACTGTTTAAAGTGAAAGTGGAAATTTTTCTATTGTGCTTTAGTCCATCATGTTAACCGAAATTCATGAAGTATCTTAATATAGGGGAAGTTTTACCAATTCACTTGCCTTAAAGTTACTTCTGGTTAGAAAAAGCTTTAATGTATTTCTATTAAATACATTAAAATTCAAAACAAGATAAAACTTTAAAACTAAGGATATTCCTAGATGAAAATAAAAATTCTTTTATTTCCTATCATCATTTCCCTATTATGCTTTCCTAGAATAGCCAAGGTAACTGCTCACTGTATATCCTTCCAGTTGTGTTCTATGTAAATAAACAGAGAAAATAACACACATAGAAGGCCCTTCCAATCTGCCTTCTTTAGGTACATAAGTCATATCATATATATTCTGCAACTTCTTCAACTTATTACAAACATCAAAATTCTGCCAAAAATTATACAAATGTACATGTTAATCGAACTTGCATAACAACACCTGTTTCTCTAAATTCTTGCTATATTGGTTTTTCCACATCGAATTCAATTTTTTTTTTCCGCATATCACCTATAAAATAGGAGAAAATAGTATGCTTTTCTATTAATCAAAATCTTCTGATATAGTTCTATTTAAAGCATCTAGCTTTCCTTTAGTGTCAAAGCTAATATTTAAATTGGAGATAATGCTTTAACAACATTTTAATTTTACATATAAGAAAATCAAAGATCACAGTGTTCAATTCTAGAGGTGAGACTCGTATTTTCTGATATATTTTTCGAGACTTGTGGTATCAAGTGTGGTCTCAAATTGCCTTTTTAAAAAATCTTTTAATCTCTGCTTTTTAGGTCTTCGCTCAAAATCAGAATTGTAAAGATGAAGACAAATTGTGCAACTTTCCTCCCTTTACTGTCTATATAACAACCTATGCAACCACATTATACTCTTTTATCTAAGACATTAAATCATTATCCTGGTCTCTTTTGCTTCCTTATTAACCTCTTTCTTTCTTTACAAACTCTTGTTTTGAATACACTTCTCTAATCAATGGTACCTTAATGTTATCTCTTCTTAAAGACCTTTTCTGTGCTTTTATACCTACAAATGCATTTAAACTGTTTTCAACCAACAACTTTAAAAGTAAATGTTTTCCTTAATAAATGTTCTTGGATGCAATATCTCTTGATGTCTCTTGAGGAAAGGAAATAGCATAAAGTACCATTAGTTAGGATGAGAAGCCCAAACTGAATTAACATCTGGCCTGATGAAACTCTAATTTTAAAAGTCTGTATCCAGCAACCAATTCTGTCCAGAACCACACAGGACTGCAATAATTGCATAAATTCATTGCAGACTAAACAGTGTCTAAATATTCAATACTGGGGTTGGTGGATCCTTGATGACTGGAAGACAGCCAGCCACTACACTATGTATGCTTCAAAGGATCTCAGGAAGTTAAAATGAGTTTTTTGTTACCCAAGGAATCTTACAGAAATGTAGAGCTACTCACATCAAAATATTTTCTGTAGGGAAAGTTTAGTCTCTGGTGATAAATTTAACTGCAACTACTTGGAGATTTTTCAGAGTAGATCCTTTTCCCTTGAATGGAAAGACAACTACTCATGCAGACAACATTTTCATTAATTTTATGATTCATCATATTTTAAGTATTTTGATAATCTGTTATAAATGCTCTGTCGGGTGATGCCAGAAGAATTCTATGAGATAAGTGTTATTTATTTACATTTATTTTTCTCACTGGGAAACTACCACAGTGAGGAAAGAAAACAATGAAAACTTGTCTATATTCCACAGCTAGAGTTCAATATATGATAACATATGGTAAAATATTAATGACAATACTTAGGTGGTAGATATATGGATATTAAGTTATTTTTCTGCTACACTACTTTTATTTAAATGTTAGGGAACATATTGCATGGCTAATACCTAGAAAACTTGGAATTTCTATCAAACCCGACTGCTTCTGAAAATAAGTGCTCTACCCCACCTGTGCTCAACAGTTTTGCAGAAATATCACCAGAACATAACTTTTATCCTATTATGAAAAGAGAATACCTATTGGGAGCAGAAGATCTGAGTTCAAGTCTCTGCTCTTTCCACCTTTCAGCCTTTTTAATCTTGATTACTAATCAAAAAAGCCAAACACAGAGCACTTGCAACATTGCCTGTAATAACATTTGTGAATTAGTGTAATAGTTGTATTTACGTATCATAAACACCAAGCTTTAGAACAAATATGATGCAGAGAAAGAATCAGTTTCTTAGTTCCAGTACTATTTTCTGAGCACAAGACTATCAAGGTGGAAAAATAGTGACTCATTTTCAGCAGGATCCTGTAGGCCTTTTTGGAGAATGGCGAAAAAGACTTCTAGATTTAAACACTGTTAGGGAATGAAGACACAAGTCTCAATAAAAGGGGTCAGGAAACTTAGGGAAGGGAAGAACTGTGGATGATCAGGGAATTGAGCCTGAGAAAAGAGAGAGTTGTGTAATCTGGGCTTTTTTTTTTTTTTTGAAAATTAGTTTATGGACTTTGGGAAGGGTCATTTTGAACATGGATACTGGTTGATTCTCCTTAAGCATCCTATGTAGTGGGGAAATGCAGAAATAGACTTCAGAGGGGTATAAGACTTGGATGTACTTGGAATGTGTTTCACATGGGAAATTGATATGGATTTAAACTTTCAGTAAGCACTCAGTTGCATGCTGAGGTTGTTCCTGTACCTCGCACTAGTGGGCATTAGTTATTACAATTAGGATCCTCAGAAACATCAGGAAAGGATGAAAACACAGAAAATCTGCCAGCAGAATGGCAAAGATTGCTTCCTGAAGAATTTGATTATTCTTGCCCTAATCAGGAAGCTTTATTAGCAACAGCAACAATAAATTAGGAATCATAAAAGCAAAAAGAAACTTGCTGCTTCATGGGAAGTGCTATTCTGTCACTTCTACAGGTGAAATGCACATGGGAAGTTGACGTTTTTACCCATGTTATACTCCTTAATGGTATCAACTATAGATTTTTTAGCCAATCGCGTTTTCCTTGTTTTGGGATGGTCATAGAGAAGACTTTCATAAAAGTGTCTGCTATCTCCACGGACCACCTCTTTGAGTAACTTGTTTCTTGATCTCAAGTCTCTGCTCTTGGACAGAAATAAGAGCATCAGAAATCAGGGCCAAGCTGAAACCAAAACTTCTCAACACAATATACTCATGTAAAACGGGTACTCCTGATAGTTAATGAACAAGTGATATTATATTTCTTAGGAGGTTTGCATATGAAATTATCTTGGATACTTAGTTGTTGGTATTGAAGGAAGATGAAATAAGTAGAAAGAGTTACAGTGGCAGAAGAAATAAATAATGCCATTAGAAGACTGCTAGAGTTTTAACTACTGTATGGAAGAAGCAAATTTTAACCACAGTACAAGTAGATTGGAAGAAGCAAAGCAAGTAACAAGAAGAGAGGGAGAAGAGCTAAGGTAAACAAAGAGAGCAGAGCTGCAGTTAGAGAAGGAAAGCAGCAGATACCCCTGGGGCCCAAAGATTGCTAGGAAGATAGAATGCCATCTAAGGAACTCAATAGCTGCTAGCCATTGAGAAACATATGGAAGCCAGCAGGTAGCCAAGAAGAAAGGAGGAAAGAAGGCCTTGTGCTCTCAAAGCTCCATAGCCTCTCAGATTATTAAGCCTTTCCCTCAGCTTTGGTCATTCTCTTTGGCTCATTTGGCCTAGAGGAAACACTACTATAAATACAAACAGACAGGCACTATGGGCTTAGAACAAAGTAAAAATGTATGTTTCCCAAGTCAAAATAAAGTTACACATACTGAATATAAAAGTTGTTTTAATAGATAAAAGAAAAAGCAGTACCAAAATATTACCATAATAATCTGTATCACTGAATCATGTAATAATTTCAAATAGGATCTAGAGATTATATGTTCATTAATGACATGTAATAACTATTTTCTATTTCAGGGCATCTATGACTTGGGCCCGTGGTAACAACTTTACATATAGTTTCATGTAATCTCAGTTTTAACCAATCATGTGGGAATGCTATTAATCCCATTTTATGCTTAAGTAAACTCACTGCTACTATGTAAACAGGCCATTGTTTATACCAGTAAAATCAATGACACATATTTTATTACAGAGACCAAAAGTGTTTTTTTCTTCATAAAAGTGAAAATAGGCATAGTGCAACATTCCTTTCAATTATTACTAAAGACTAAGGAAACTGCATTTTAATTTCTGTGTTTAACATTTGACCAACGTGTTTTGTTTTGTTTTGTTTTTTGGGGTTTTTTTTTGACGGAGTCTCGCTCTGTCACCAGGCTGGAGTGCAGTGGCGCAATCTTGGCTCACTGCAACCTCTGCCTTCCAGGTTCAAGCGATTCTTCTCCCTCAGCCTCCCAAGTAGCTGGGACTACCCGTGCATGCCACCATGCCTGGCTTATTTTTTTGTATTTTTCATAGAGACGAGGTTTCGCCATGTTGCTCAGGATGGTCTCCATCTCTTGACCTTGTGATTCGACCAAGATAGTTTTAATATGTCCCTCAGCTTGACTAAACTTTAAACATATTTATTAATGACTATAGGTCTGGACCTTCTTTTTCTTAGAAAACTTTAGAAATCTTTCAAAGGTAAATTCTTTCCTCACCCCTTTGAGAATTAAATCTTTTCCCAGCCTTTTGCCAGTTTTACAACCAGGAATATCTTTGTCAAGGACCAGGGAGCCATTCTTCGAAATGTAATCCTTGAAAAAAATAAATAAATAATGCCCTTATCTCTCAGTTTCTGTGAGACAATAGGAGCCTAACTTCAATTAGCAAACACTAGGGGCCTCTCACGTTGCCAGAAGTCCAACATGCTTCAGTACATTTTCACTAGTTCACCCAGTGCTTTAAAAAACTCATCTTTTGTGTCTGCAAACTTGAGTTTAATCTCTGTCCCCTACTGCAATAGTTTTGAATAATATCTTTGTTGCCTGCTTAATTTGTCCAATGGAATTTTTCTTTGACATACTACACACAGAACTTAAAATTGAATGAAGCCCCCAGACATCTCTTAACAATTTAAAAAGCTCAAGCATAAAACTGATACCCATTTTCTAATTATTTATTTGCTTTTCCAATAGAATTTAAACTTTGAATATCTAATTTAATTCTCCAAGATATATTCAAGCAAGCTTTGGAAAGAATGAAAATAAAGTTAGCTTTTTTCAGGTTTTTTGTAAACCTTTTGTAAAATGAGAAGTGATGTGTGATCTCAACATTAGTGTTATGATTTAAAATAAGCTGCACTGCATCACAAAGGTTAGGGAGTATACTGAGTCTGTTAGGATTATAATTTATCTCACTAAGGTTCTGCTAAATTTGTGTGGGTCAAGATATAGGTTTTCTGTTGATTTCCTATAAGCAGGTATTAATTTCATCCATTTCTTCTGCATTGCAGCTATATTTGTACAATGCCAACTATGTGCTAAAAAAGTAAGATAAATCCATGCAAAGATTCTCCTAAATGTCCAACTGTTGCATGCTATATAAATAACCATCTGAATATTTTGTCTGTGCTATGAGCACAGTGTGATATGCATAAGGGTAATTCTGTGTGGCTTCGTTCCCAGGGAACTTACTATCAAAATGAGTCTCTCTTAAGACTCTTTTAGAGAAGGCAATTTAAAATGAAACTTAAAATCAGTAAAGATTCCCAGATATGCTTTGGTTACCAGAATCAAGAGAAAGCAAATAATATTTTAAGTGATGAGAAAAACATGCATTCGGAGTTTGTATTGGATTGCTTAAACTCCGTTTTAGCTTGGTGTGTGTGTATAGACGTATTTTAAATTTAGAGTGCTCAAATTGTCCATATTAAAACATCAAAAATAAGTTTAGTAAGTTTTTCATTGCTTTAATATATCCATCAAGACCCCATGTTTCCTACATTTATTTTATGTCATATTTTTAATCAAAGGAACGTAGCATCTTCTATCATAGTACTAATATTGCCTCATCATGTAGTTCGTATTGAAATTATAATGATACAACAAGGTCTCTCCTAAGGGACTCTTAGTTCCTGTTTTCACAGATGTTCCTGCTGCTTGTGAAAACAGGTTTGGATATGGTAAGCTGGCAAAGCTAGAGCAGCAATAAAGTGATGATGAGCTCAGAATGGCAATGGAAAGTATGAAAATGGGAAATTAATGCTTTTACATTCAGAAACTTTGTTTATAATTGAACTGTGTTACTTTCCAGGTGAATGTCGTTTCCTTGGGTTTCTAGGGAACCCATGTCTAATGATTATTATCGCTTCTTGAAAATGGCAACTCATTAAGATCACTATCTTCTGGCAATCTTACCTTATAAGGCATTTTTTCATGTTATGGAGCAGACTGAAAAATAAAGACTTTTTTTTCTGGTTGGATTTGTTAATATAAAATAATAAAGTGAAAGAGTCACATTGAAATATCTTATTTACAAGAAGACACTAGCGATGGGATATAATAAATACATATTTAAAATAGGAAGAATATCATTTACAAAAATGTAGCAGCATTTGAAGATGCAAACAAATTATAGTAGTCATGCAAATTAATATAAATTAGCAAAGCATGAATAAAATTTAAGATTTAGGATATGTTCAGGTTTGTGGCAGAAATGGTTATTAAATACATATTTCTCTATTTGTATGTTTGTTATCAAATGATTGAACATAGGCCGGGGGCGCTGGCTCATGCCTGTAATCCCAGCACTTTGGGAGGCCGAGGCAGATGGATCATGAGGTCAAGAGATTAAGACTGTCCTGGCCAATGTGGTGAAACCCCGTCTCTACTAAAAACACAAAAATTAGCTGGGCGCAGTGGTGCGTACCTGTTTCCCCAGCGACTCGGGAGCCTGAGGCAGGAGAATCACTTGAACCCAGGAGGCAGAAATTTCAGTGAGCTGAGATCACACCACTGCACTCCAGCCTGGCGACAGAGTGAGACTCCATCCCCCAACCTCCACCCACAAAAAAATGTAATGATTGAACATTAGACAGGATTACAGGATTCATTTTACATTTGTTATAGCTCTGGATCTATGAGCTACACATAATTAATGGAGAAAAAGTAAGTATGAATATGTTTTAAGAATACAGATTACTCATATTTTTAATATTGGCAATGAGGTCATCTACAATATCACATTATCAGTTCTTTAGTATTACAGCTTTATATCTTCTTGAAAAAGAATTCTGAGTACTTTTATTGGGAAATATCACCATGCCTTTTGCACTTAAAGTAAAGCACATTCACTGTAAATACACACACATACACACACACACTCACATGCTTTTGACAACAGCAGTTAATAGTTCATACATAATTGAGAAAAAGTCATATCTAATTCATAATATTGTAATTTAAATATAGCATAACACTAGTTCAAAATTTACATAGTATTGTTTTCGTTCAAAATATTACCTAATCATATTACTTTCTTTATGATTTGAAAAATTCTCTGAGCATCAAAATCTACTAAACATATATATAATTTCATTTATTTTCAACATAATTGTCTATTTAAGTGGCACTAGAAATTATACTAGTTCATATTTTAAAAAAATAGTGATGTACGTATCAACCTCTCTTAAGGAACTCCTCACATCTGTCAAGACTTGATGACATCCTTAGGGATTCTCAACCAGTCTACAGTTTCTGCATTGTTTTCAGACCCGTAAAATTAAAGAAATCCCAGACTGTGTCCAAGGCTCCACTAGGTGCTAAACATGCCTGCCATGACCACTTGAACCTCTCCCTTCAAATACTATAAGCTACTTGCTTGTCTTGCCAGCATGTTTGTGAAATTGATCGTGTGCAAGCAATTCAATTACTCAATATGTACATACCCATTATCAACTTTGTTTCTTTTTAAAGCCCTTCTTTTACAATCTTCACTTTCAACGAACACCCCTAAGGCTTTTACATTATTTTTATATTATTTAATCTTATTAAAATCTAAGATCCTTGGTTAGGAGCTAAAATCTTCAATAAGGTTTCTGAATTTACCTTTACAAGCATATCTTTAACTGCGCTTATAGGTAGTTGTAAAGGATTAGCAAGTCCTTAGCATGAATTTCTAACCAAAATATACGTATATTTCATAATTTAAAAAATAAATTGAAAGTAGAGATGATTGTGACTATAAATATGCTGCGTAAACAATTACATTAAAAACGAGATCAATGGATTCAACATCATGGTTAGCTGAAAATACACAAAAGGAGTTGTTCAGTTAATATTTGATTCCAAGTTCTAAATATTGTATTTCAAATCATCATCTTTGTAATCTGAGCAATGAATATAGACAAAAGATCAATCTCAGCCAAATTCAGCTAGTAACTAATTAGTGGCCTGCTTGTGAATGAGCAGATGTTTCAAAGCTGTTTGTTAACAAAATTGTACGGTAAGTGAGCACTGTTCTACCAACCATATGATAGATATGATTTCTTTTAGAGCCAATTGAAATATTGTGAAGAATAAGCAATGCAGGAAACATGATGATCTTTACCATCCTAATTCCTCCTCTTGGAAGAAAAGAAAACTCCTCCTTAAAACATCAAGGCCAAACTGACAGATTTGAAAGGTACCCAGGGGACTTGACTTCTGCTCCACATGTGCAGAAATGCAGAAGGAATTTTATCTAAGCTGACAGCTCACATTGACCAAATGGAGTCCAACCAAGAAGAATAAAATACACTGACACTGTCCATCTATGACTGTGGCACTGGTTCAGGTGCTTGTAGAATAAGAAAATATCAGGTTTTCTTAAGAAACTCTAATAACTGGAGGGTAATTGAAGATAATAGCATTTAGCAAGCTTCAGGGAACCTTCCCACACCTGTGTTACCAGACAGTAGAAAATATCTTGATTCTGGATTTTTACCTGGAACAACTCTATGCTTTATGAAGAAAGGTTTGATTTGACATGCAGAACAGTCTACAAGGCAAAATGTGTTAGACAACTATTTAACATAAGAATAATTTATCTTGGGATTCGCCTAAGGTAGAACACATTATTTTAGATCTACATGAACACACCTTCATAGCAGTTCCATAAAAGTATCTTCTCATTATTATAGATGTCAGCACAAAAGCAACAGAATTTTGAAATTCACCTGTTAATTTAATATCATATGACTGTCTGGAAAGTTAAAGAGGACAGATTTTGATGGATTTCAGTTCCTATCTTCAACCTTCATACCTGCTTATAGGACATGTTGTGGACAAAACAATGACAACAAAAAAGATTTCTTATTTATAAGTAATCAAAGGAAAGCACAACATGCTCTCCTTGGAGGGAAAAACAGCCTTACAAGATACTTGAAACGTTTTAAAGTGTTTTCTCACATTTCTAGTGTTTCAACAATATTGATTGTCTAATTATGCTTCACAACTAACTTGGGAGGTAAGGTATGTAAACATTGTTATTCTCATTTTATAAATTAGTCAACTAGAAGTGATGTGAATTATTCAAGGTTTACATTTAGTTGATAGCAGAACACCGTTGCTCAGGTTGCTATGCTTTGGAGTTATAAGAAAGAACTCCTTCACTAGGAAGTGAGGAATTACAATAGTTAAATTTTAAAATCAAGACATAATGATTCCGACCATAGGTCATCATGTAAAAATAAATCATTTCTGTGTCAGCAAGTGTGAACAATAAGTTATTAGTTATTATTGTATATGCTTGCTGGGACATATATATACACCAGTAGATTGAGAAATCCCTAGTTATTTTCTCGATATCATTGAAGAGTACATGCTTTTAATCATAGCTAACACAGAACTATGTTCATATTCAGGCTTGATTTGTAACTAATCATTGTCACATAAAGGATTATGATTTAAATTACACTTAGAATCTTACAAAAATATGTTATGGTTAGCAAGAAATAACAGCAAACTATACTTTACCCCAAAGTCTTGTGTCATTCACAAGACTTTTCATGTGGTAGGACCTAACCTGAGTCTTCTAGTTTGCATGTAGTCACAGGCTCTGAAAGAATGCCAAATGCTGTTCTTATTTACTAAAGCTGTGAAGAATTACTGAGTCTGAACCACAGCAAACAATGCCCATGCTTTTTGGAATACAGACGAAAACGACACTATTCTTACATTCTAGAAATTTCCATTTTCTGATAAGATAACACATGTACAAAAATAATTACAGCATAATAAGACGTGTTCTTACAGACATGAGCCATTGTTTACACAGAACAGTAAAAGTGAGTAAGTATAGCCATTCATGCGCTACTACCCAGAAGAAAAGATCTCCGTCTTTGACCTTAAAAAGTAACAAGAGTTTTGCCAGGCAGCAGAGAGACAATGTGAACAAACACATAAAGACATAAAATAGGCCTGGCACGGTGACTCAGCCTGTATTCCCAGCATTTTGGGAAGCCAGGGCATGTGGATCACCTGAGGTCGGGAGTTCGAGACCAGCCTGACCCACATGGAGAGATCCTGTCTCTACTAAAAATACAAAATTAGCTGGGCATGGTAGCACACACCTGTAATCCCAGTTACTCAGGAGGCTGAGGCAGGAGAATTGCTTGAACTCGGAAGGTTGAGGTTGCATTGAGCCGAGATTGCGCCATTGCACTCCAGCCTGGGCAACAAGAGTGAAACTCTCAAAAGAAAAAAAAAAAAGACATAAAATATAGGGGCTTTTTTTCCAGAAAATAGAAATCGCTGTATGTCAGTAGAGCACAGAACATAAGCCAAAAGTAGGGAGTCTAGAGGTGTAAACAGGAGTTAACAATTTTGAAAAGACTGTGCTAATTTAAAATGTTTACAGATTTTCATAGAGATTTAGAAATTTTTTTAAAGATTAACTTTAATGGTAATTTTTGGGAAAAGTGAAATGATCAGAACTGAGTTTTATCAAATTATGTGTATCGGTGAGGAAACAGAGACTCAAGGAAGTTTAAGTAATTCCCTTGGAAGCTGAGATTGCAATGTACTCTTAAACAATGCTATCATACGCCCCTTCCCTATTTGAGATATTATAAAAAGGATATGTTGAGGTCATAAATTAAGAATAGCAAGAGGAATGGATATAGAATTGTGAAATTTGTCTGGATCAATTAAACACAGTAGATGCAGAAGGAACTACTTAGTGTGAAACTGATGCCAAGAATAAATAGAAGGTGTTTAATCAAGACGGATTACATAAGAAAATGATCAGTGTGAGGAATATTTTATTCAGGTACATGTTGCTTAGTCATGTAGGTAGAGATGCTAAATGAGCATTGAAATAACTGGAAGGTGAAACAGACGTATATGTTGACAATGTTAGGCATAGTATAATAAACTCAGATGTCATAAGGCTTGAGACCAAAGAAGTTCTTAAAAGATTGGATAATGAAAGAAAAGAAGGGGACTAGAGATGGACTCTATTAGTTTTCTAGGGCTGCTGTAACAAAGTACTACAAACAGAATGACTTAAACAGCAGAAATTTATTGTTGCACAGTTCTGGAGGCTGGAAATTCACATATACAGGGGAAAATACACACGCACGCATGCACACACACACACACACACACGAAACTAGCTAGCTCTTAAAATTATGTAAGCCAATTCCTTAAAATTAATCTTTGTTCTGGCCGGGCGCGGTGGCTCAAGCCTGTAATCCCAGCACTTTGGGAGGCCGAGACGGGCGGATCACGAGGTCAGGAGATCGAGACCATCCTGGCTGACACGGTGAAACCCCGTCTCTACTAAGAAATACAAAAAATAGCCGGGCGAGGTGGCAGCGCCTGTAGTCCCAGCTACTCGGGAGGCTGAGGCCGGAGAATGGCGTGAACCCGGGAGGCGGAGCTTGCAGTGAGCTGAGATCCGGCCACTGCACTCCACCCTGGGCGACAGCGCGAGACTCCGTCTCAAAAAAAAAAAAAAAAAAAAAAATTAATCTTTGTTCTTTTTGAAGTTGAACAGCAGGCTGAAAATTCCAGCAGGAGTTTATGTTGCAGCCTTGAGTCTAAATGCAATGTGGAGGCTGAACTCTCTCCTCTTCAAAGAACCCCAGAGTTTTCCCTTAAGGCCTTCAACTGATTGTATGAGGCCCACAGACATTATGGAGGGTAATCTGCTTCCATTCGAAGTCTGCAAACGTAAATGTTAATCAAATCTAAAAAAGAACATCTCCACAACAACATCTTGACTGGTGCTTCACCAAGCAACTAGACACTATAGCTTAGCCAGGCTGACCAACAGAATTACATCTCACAACAGAGAACAACAAAACAGAAGGAATAGGCAGAAGATGATTTTGTTTAAAAAAAAAAAAAAAAAAAAAAGACTGAGAAGTATGAGTTATAATTATAAAAGGTAATGAGAGAGTCACAGGGTGGAAGCCCAAGGAACTAAGATATAAGGATTTTTTTAGTCAATAGAAAGAAATTTTAGATTTTTAAAAAAGAAATCTGGATTTTTTTAAAACGTTCATTATCTAAAGAAAGTATTGTTCTTGAAACTTCAAAATAATGGCATAAAATCTAGATAGGAATGAATAAAAAAGAAAATTTTGTTTCCTGCAGTATAACTAAACAAATAACCTGAATAAATATGGTAAAAGCAATAAAAAAAAGTTTAAATGTATTAAAACAAGTCATACTAAACCTTTTGTGGAACTAAGAAAAAAATTAAAATACATATTCAGAGGCCTTAAAACCAAGTAAAATAAGTTCAGATAAAGAAGCTTGTCCTAAGGTGGGCTTTTGACCTTGGGGTTCTTACAAATTCTAGTTACTAATGAACTCTTATTAATGATGTCACAGGACAGAGAGACAAAGCTGAGTGTAAAATTTAACAGGAGATTCCATGCAACACAGTGTTTCCGAAATATGAACTAGAAATGAACTAAACATATAGTGATATAGTTTGGTTTTGTACCCCCTCGCAAATCTCACTTTGTAGCTCCAGTAATTCCCACATGTTGTGGGAGGGACCCTGTGGGAGATGACTGAATCATGGGTGCAGGTCTTTACCGTGCTGTTCTCATGAGAGTGAGTGTGTCTCACAATATCTGAAGGCTTTAAAAATGGGAGCTTCTCTGCACAAGCTCTCTCTTTGCCTGCTACCATCCATGTAAGATGTGAATTGCTCCTCCTTGCCTTCTGCTATGATTGTGAGGTCTCCCCTGTCACGAAGAACTTTAAGTCCAATAAACCTCTTTCTTTTGTAAATTGCTCAGTCTTGGATATGTCTTTATCAGCAGCATGAAAATGGACTAATATATATAGGACAAAGATAATGACTACTTTGACCCTGGCTCTGGGGAAAAAGGAAATAAGGGAAAAGAAATTGTCCATTGAAATCTGAATGCCTAATCTGAATTTCTAAGGAAACACTGTGTTTGGCCTATTATGTAGCCTGAAACTCCTTAAGGTGAAAAAGGGATCGGAGATTTTGGATGCCCTCAAGTATTTGGCAGATTCAAATACAAATCTGTTTTGGAGAAGACTACCTTTTTAACCCAGTCATCAAAGAATTGCCACAAATGAAATTCCAAGGAATTTGAGACCACAAAAAGTAACTGTGAAATACACAGGAATAGAATGCAGAATGAACAAGAGGCAGCAGTAACTGCAAGAAAGAGAAACAAACCAACAAAGACCTTAAATATTGAAATAAGTACAAAATAGAAAATGATTACATTTAATGTGTCGAAAATGTAAAAACAAATTATAAAAGATAAAACATAAGAAACTCTAAAAGCAGCCAAGAACAAAGGAAGCTCTCCCTCAATCAAATGCCAATTTAACTTATGTTCTGATGTTTTTCTTAACAGCAACCAGGGAATCCAGAAGATAGTCGATTAATATCTTTCAATGAACTGAGAAGAAAAACTGCCAATCTCAAATTATTTTTCCATTATGAATATCTTTCCAAAAAAGGCCAAAATATGCATTTTTAGATATAATAACTGACAGATTTTTATGCCAACAGAACTTTATGGATGAGATTGTTAATTAGTGTACTTCAGGCAGGAAATAATATAATTTCACAATTAATAGTCAAGATGGAATAGCAAGTACAGAATTTTGTAACTACTTGCAAATTTAAACTAATATTGATTATTTAACCCATAAGTATAATATCAAATCTGTGGTATTAAAAACAAAATTTGTGGTATTAAAAACAAACAAGATAAATCCAAAATATGCAACAACAAGAGTATATAAATCAGGTGCAAGGAGATACAAATTAAGGTGTTTTTGCATCTTTATATTGTTTGAAATTTAAACTGTTAACTTTGGACTTTACTAAGTTATGTATGTTAAAACAATCAGAAAGGTAATAAAATGCCACAGAATATATATGTAGCAAAAATGCAACAGAGAAAACACCATAATAAATTCAAAGGAGTTAGTATATAAGAAAGCAAAGAAAAACTTTCATTTAAAAAAATGTGAATTTGAAGAGACAGATAAAATTAAGTTGCCAGAGGGTTTTTTTTTTTTTTAAATGGAAGATAGTATACTTAGAAATGTAGGAAATGAAACGACCTTGCTATCATGACTCATTCAACAGTTATTCCACAAGTGTTCATTGCATCCTAAGCACGTGCTTAGGATTACCAGCCACCTTGCTAGACACTAGATACAACACTGATCGAATGACAGTTCTTGTCCTAAAGGCATTTACAATGGGAGCATCTCATTAAGGATTTGGCCTTTTTAATGAGTTTGGAAAGTATCCTAGCAACAGGTAGGTATCAGAGAGTTTTAAGCAAGGGGATGACATAATTAAATTTGTATTGTAGGAATTCACTCTGAATTTAGGACAGATAATATATAATAGATTCCCAAGAATTAAGAAGCTTTGTGCCCAAGAAAGAAATGCTGATTACCTGAACGAGGTACTCACTGAGCATTGAAAAAAATGGACAGATTTAAGTTTGAATATATAATAATTAATATGTAGATTTTTGAGATGGAGTCTTGCTCTTGTCGCCCAGGTTGGAGTGCAATGGCAAGATCTCAACTCACTGCAACCTCTGCCTCCCAGGTTCAAGCAATTTTCCTGCCTCAGCCTCCCAAGTAGCTGGGATTACACGTGCCCACCACCATGTCTGGCTAATTTTTCTATTTTTAGTAGAGACGGGGTTTTACCATGTTGGTCAAGCTGGTCTCAAACTCTTGACATCGTGATCCACCTGCCTCAGCCTCCCAAAGTGCTGGGATTACAGGCGTAAGCCACCATGCCGAGCCGATTTTTAATATTTTTATTATCAATAAGAAAACTGCAATACGCCACTGAGTGGGTATTATATAAAAAAGTAACTGCAGTATAATGGAATTCATCATCATATATGCAATTATGAGTTTATATGAGTTTAGAACACAGGCTCAGAAATAAAATGTGCTTGTAAGCTTCAAATATAGTAAGTTTAAACAGGATCATCATGACGGTGCAAGTAAATTCCCCAAATATTTTCCTAATGGCATCCTGCCCAATGAATGATACAACTTATAAAATAATAATTAAGGAGGTATTTGCAGGAAATGATGTTCTATGAATACACAAACTTTTTTTTTTTTTAAATTTGAGTTCACTTTTGACTTTTAACTTTGGAATAACGATAGGAAAAGTTAAAACTTTCAAGTATTCAGAGTGTTATAAGTTTTCTGCTTTAGAACATTTTTTTGAAATGCTTTATCTGAAGCTGCAGTTAATGATGTCCTCAGCTCTGCAAATTAAGCCGATACTCTGACATCAATGAAAAGAGGCATTGAGAGAGAGGGAAATGTGCGGATATTGAATCTCAAGGACTATCAACCTTTTTTTGCCTCAATGTTTCATCTCCAGAGTTTCATATTTTGAAGAGTCGGCCCAAAATTTGAAAGGATAGATCAAGGGGATATTGCCTGTGTGACTCAAGAGTGTGGTACCCAAGCTTCCTTGACTCTCATCACAAAAATTCCCTGAAGCTGGGAAGCCAGTCTCTCTCTCTTTTTTTTTTTTTTTGAACTTACTTTTGCCAAAAGCTATAGTTAAAAGTACATGGGGAAACTAATATGGATAATTAAATTATTAATTATGCATTCATAATTAAAGAAAAATTATCAAATAAAATAATCAAAGAATAGAGCAAAAGATTCGATATTTGTCTAAATTAATGCTGTCTTATAAAACTAAAACTCATTGGTATTCATTTTTACCATCCTGAAAGAAACAATCAGAGCTGTGTTAAGGGAAACTAAATTCTACTATATGTGTTCATTTAAATACTTCCCCAAATTCCTTTTTTAAAAAAATTATGATCATTTTTAAAAGAAAAAAATCATGTCTTTCTCAGATATTTGTCTGCCAATTCATTATCAGTGTTCCCAAATATGATTTTATTTTTTCTGGATTTTCTGATAAAAGTGAAGACTCTCAGTGCTTTACAGGTCTTCCATGGATAGGCTTTTACAAGTTACCATTGGACAAATGGAAAAAGCCATGACAACCTGATTAACTGTAAAACCCTGGTTAGGTTGAAATTTGATAAACAGAGCCCAATTATTCTACTTTGGAAGAAAAAGAAAATTATAAAAATATCAGAGATTTAGCTGAAAACCAGAATTTCTAAGTTATAGCTTTTATCTGTCAAGAAATAGTACAGTTTCTACCTTCAATTTCTACATAGACTTCTCCATCTAGTAAGACTTTAAATTTATAATGTTATCATTTATGAAAGATAAGAATTGACAGATCAGTCAAGTGTGGTGGCTCATGCCTGTAATCCCAGCACTTTGGGAGGCGGAGGCAGGTGGATCACCTGAGGTCTAGAATTTGAGACTAGCCTGGCCAATGTAGTGAAACCAGGTCTCTACTAATGACGCAAAAATTAGGTGGGTGCAGTGGTCTGTGTCTGTAAGTAACCCCAGCTACTCAGGAGGCTGTGCCACTGTACTCCAGCCTGGGTAAGAGTGAAACTACCCCTCAAAAAAAAAAAAAAATTGTGACAGATCATATAATACACTATTTTTTTTCCTTTACCATACTTACTAATGGTAACTGGAGAAAAATGTGTTTCCATTTTACCTTGCTTATATTGAAATTCCACTTGATAACTTGATAAAACCTCAGAATCTCCAAATTGATCATTTGCTGAATAGATTTTAACAAATAGGTCATCATTATGTGTTTCATTAATTTCCACTCTCAATACATCTGATGCTAATTTTTTGAAAGTTTCAGTCATGCTTTATGCTTTTATTATACATTATAGAGCATAAGAAATGTGAAAAGCACATTTCCCAAGCTTTGTGAGAACCCCAAATGGGAAGCCTAAATACATACTGCAGTTATTGAAAAATTCAAATGAAGGTGCATGATTAGGCCGGAGTTATATTATTTTCAGCTACTAATTATTAAAAAAAGAAAAATGGCCAGGCTCAGTGGCTTATGCCTGTAATCCCAGCACTTTGGGAGGCCGAGGTGGATGAATCATGAGGTCAGGAGATCAAGACAAGCCTGACTAACATGGTGAAACCTCGTCTCTACTAAAAATACAAAAATTAGCCAGGCATGGTGGCACATGCCTGTAATCCCAGATACTCAGGAGTCTGAGGCAGGAGAATCGCTTGAACCCAGGAGGCAGAGGTTGCAGTGAGCCAAGATCTCACCATTGCACTCCAGCCTGGGCAACAGAGTGAGACTCCATCTCAAAAAAAAGAGAAAAGACTTAATTGGGAGGTAATGTTTGAGCACATAATTTAAAGCTAAGCTAGAAAAATCAAATAAAATGGAAAATCAAGTAACCTGAAGACAAACTAAGAATGAAGAAGGGGCATACAAAGAAAAGAAAGTAATATCAGTAAAGGAGAGTCAGAGAGACATAGGAGGTGTGAGGGACATAGGTTCAGGAGAAAACTAAGAAATATAATTGGAAGAGTAGATTTGTTAATATTTTGGAGAGAAACGAATGCTAGTCTGTGAACTTTAGATTATCCCTACAGTCACAGAGTAGATCTCAAAGAGTTTTAAACAGAGAAGTGACAGGACCAAACGTATGTTAGAAATAGATAAAACTAGGTACACTGTCTTGGAAGATTAATGGATGGAGAAAGAAAACTGGCAATATTGCCTTCAGAAAAGGTGATTCTGAAATTTGAAATTGTATCTGACAAGCAGAGATCTTGTATCCCTGCTTGTATCTCTTCTTTTGAGAACTGTCTATTCATGTCCTTTGCCCAATTTTTAATGTTTTTTTCTTTTTTTTGCATGTTTATTTGTTGAAGTTGCTTATAGATTCTGGATATTAGTCCTTCGTTGGATACACAGTTTGTAAATATATTAACCCATTCTGTAGGTTGTCTTTTTACTCTGCTGATAGTTTCTTTTGCTGTGTAGAAGTACTTTCATTGAATTAGGTCCCACTTGTCTATTTTTATTTTTGTTGCAATTGCTTTTGAGGACTTAGTCATAAATTCTGTGTCTAGGCTGATACCCAGAAGGATACTTCCTAGGTTTTCTTTTAGGATTTTTATAGTTTGAGGTCTTACATTTAAGTTTTAATCAATCTTGATGTAATTTATTTTTAATAAGGTATCACTCTGTCACCCCTGCTGGAGCGCAGTGGCATGATCATGCTCAATGCAACCTCTAACTCCTGGGCTCAAGTGGTCCTCCCACCTCAGCCTCCAGAGTAGCTGGGGATTTTATAGGTATACAACACCACACCTGGCTCATTTTTATATTATTTGTAGAGATGGAATTTCATGATGTTGCTCAGGCTGGTTTGAAACTACTGGTCTCAAGTGATCCTCGTGCCTTGGCCTCCCAAAGTGCTGGGATTGTAGGTGTGAACCACCATGACAAGTTAATTTTTGTACATGGTGAAAGGTCTGAGTGTAGTTTCATTCTTCTGCCTATGGTTAGCCAGTTTTCCTAGCACCATTTTTTGAAAACAGGAAATCCATTTACCACTGCTTTTTTGTCAACCTTCTCAAAGATCTGTTGCTTACAGATGTGTGCGTGTGTGTGTTCTGGGTTCTCTATTGATATGGTTAAGATTTGTGTCCCTACCCAAATCTCATCTTGAATTGTAACTCCCATCAAACCCACATTTCAAGGGTGAGACCAGGTGGAGATAATTGGCTCATGGGGATGTTTTTTTCCCATGCTGTTCTCTTGATAGTGATTAAGCTCTCACTAAGTTCCCATGAGATCTGATGGTTTTGTAAGGGGCTCTTAACCCTTTGCTTTGCACTTCTTTCTGCTGCCTTGTGAAGAAGGTGACTTATGCCATGATTGTAAGTTTCCTGAGGCCTCTGTAGCCATGCAGAACTGTGAGTCAATTAAACCAGTTTCCTTTATAAATTACCCAGTCTTGGGAAGTTCTCTTTCACAGTATGAAATTAGACTAATACAGCAAATTCATACCACAGAGAGTGGGGTGCTGCTATAAAGATAAAATGTGGAAGTGACTTTGGAACTGGGTAGAAAGAGGTTGGAACAGTTTGGAGGTCTCAGAAGACAGGAAAATGTGGGAAAGTTTGGAACTTCCTAGAGGCTTGTTTAATGACTTTGACCAAAATGCTGATAATGATATGGGCATTGAAGTCCAGACTGAGGTGGTCTCAGATGGAGATGAGAAACTTGTTAGGAGCTAGAATAATGGTGACTTTTGCTATGTTTTAGCAAAGAGACTGATGGCATTGTGCCCCTGCCCTAGAAATCTGTGAAACTTTGACCTTGAGAGCAGTGATTTAGGGTATCTGACCGAAGAATTTTCTAATCAGCAAAGCATTCAAGAGGTGCCTTGGGTGCTCTTAAAAGCATTCAGTTTTATGCATTCACAAACAGACTGTCTGGAATTTTAAACAAAAGGGAAGCAGAGCATAAATGTTTGGAAAATTTGCAGCCTGAACAGTACAATAGAAAAAGAAAAATCCATTTTCTAAGGAGAAATTCAAGACAGCTGAAGAAATGTGCATAAGTAACAAGGAACCGAAAGTAACAAGGAACCAAGACAATGGAGAAAATGCCTCCAGGCTTCCCAGAGATCTTCATGGCAGCCCCTCCCATCACAGGCCCAGAAGCTGAGGAGGAAAAAAATGGTTTCATGTGGTGGGCCCGGAGCCTTGCTGCTTTTTGTAGTCTGGTATGCAGTGACTTATTGCCCTACATACTAGCTGTGGCTAAAAGGGCCCAGTGTACAGCTCAGGCCATTGTTTCAGAGGGTGCAAGCCCCAAGCCTTGGTAACTTCAAAGTGATGTTGGGCCTGCAGGTGCACAGAATTCAAGAACTGAGGATTTGAAACGCCCACCTAGATTTCAGAGAACATCTGATAGGGTATGACAGAAGTGAAATGTGGGGTTGGATCCCACACACAGAGTCCCCACTGCAGCACTGCCTGGTGGAGCTGTGAGAAGAGGACCACTATCCTTCAGACCCCAGAATGGCAGATCCACCAACACCTTGCACAATGCTCTTGGGAAAGCCACAGACACAACACCCATGAAAGCAGCCAGAAGAAGGGATATACTCTGCAAAGCAACATGGTGGAGGTCCCTAAGGCTGTGAGAGCCCACCTCTTGCATCAGCATGACCTGGATATGAGACATAAAGGAGATCAATTCAAAACTTTAAGATTTGACTGTCCTGTTGGATTTTGGACTTGCATGGGGCCTGCAGTCCCCTTTTTTAGACCAATTTCTCCCATTTGGAACTGATGCATTTACCAAATGCCTTTACTTTCATGGTATCTAGGAAGTAACTAATGTGCTTTTGATTTTACAGCCTTACAGACAGAAGGGACTTGCCTTGTCCCAGATGAGATTTTGTACTTGGACTTTTGGGTTAATGCTGGAATGAATTAAGACTTTCTTGACCTGCAACAATAGGTGCATGCATGGCCCTGCCAGATATCACTGTTAAGGTGAGGGCATTGACTGGAAAAGAATGCGACCCTGCAATTTGGAATGGGGATTTGTGAGAGGACTCCAGTGATGGTGAAGATACTGCATTTGTAAACTCTGATGAACCTTTTTTTTTTTTTTTTTGCCAGAAAAAGCAGCTTCCCTGTCAACATCCCTTTCCTGATCCATGCTGTCATCAGCCTTTCTACCTTTGTCTGAGGAGATAAACCCTGTGCTGCCTGAGGCAACACAGATGGCCACCCCTGAGGCAGTTGCCAGGCAAGATAATGTTGATTCTCCTCAGGAGCCACCCTCAACACCCCTTTTTGCTTCTAGGCCTATAACTAGACTAAAGTCCTGGCGGATCCCTAGAGGTGAGGTTGAGAGTGTCCCATAAGGAGGTGCACTACACTCAAAAATAACTAGTTTTCTTATTTATATAAGCAGAAATCTGGAGAACATGCATGGGAATAGATATTAAGGGTATGAGACAATGGTGAAAGAAACATAGAGTTGTATCAGGCTGAATTTATTAATTTGGACCCACTAAGTAGTAACTCTGCATTTAATGTTGCAGCTCAGGAAGTTAAAAAGTATATTAATAGATTATTTGCTTGGTTAGCAGAAATATGGACTAAAAGATGGCCCACTGTGAGTGAGCTGGAAATGCCTGATCTTCCTTGGTTTTATGTAGAGGAAGGAATCCAAAGGCTTAGGGAGATTGATTAGGTGGAGTAGATTAGTCACTTTAGACCTACTCATCCCAGCTGGGAGGGTCCAGGAGATACACCCTTGACCAGTGCCTTGTGAAATATATTTGTGAGGGCAGCACCTGCATCTTTTTTTTTTTTTTTTTTTTTGAGACGGAGTCTCGCTCTGTCGCCCAGACTGGAGTGCAGTGGCCGGATCTCAGCTCACTGCAAGCTCCGCCTCCCGGGTTCCCGCCATTCTCCTGCCTCAGCCTCCCGAGTAGCTGGGACTACAGGCGCCCGCCACCTCGCCCGGCTAGTTTTTTGTATTTTTTAGTAGAGACGGGGTTTCACCATGTTAGCCAGGATGGTCTCGATCTCCTGACCTCGTGATCCGCCCGTCTCGGCCTCCCAAAGTGCTGGGATTACAGGCTTGAGCCACCGCGCCCGGCCAGCACCTGCATCTTTTAAGGGCCCTGTAATTGTTCTTCTCTGTATGTGAGATCTAATAGTGGGAACTGCAGTCATTCAACTACAAAATTTAAATACAATGGAAAAATAGGGTCCTGAGGTGGCAGGGACCAAGTGGCAACACTCGACCATCAAAGGTAAGGTGGGCATACCAACAGTAATTGACAGCAGAGGTAAAGCAGCAATCAGAATAGTCTGACTTGTGTAGAGCTCTGGCACTGGCTAATAAATCACTGTGTTCCTAGAAGTGAAAATGATAGGAAGCCTACTGCATTCCTACTTGATTTATATAAGCAGAAAACTTCTAGGTCGAATGGAAAAAAGACCAATTTGAAACATAAAAACAGAGAATCATGGCCCCTCAATAAATGTCCAGACTTGAGCCAGTTTACAGACCCAGAACCCCTTGAATAAAGAGGAGGCTGAATCCCCTTGAGGAAGGACCCCAATACACTACCAACAATGTATGCTGTTAATCTTTCTCCCATCCTTCCCCAAGGAGACCTCTGGCCTTTTATCAGGGTAACTGTGTATTGGAAAAAGAGAAATGATCAGACATTTCAGGGACTACTGGACACTGGCTCTGAGGTGACGTTTATTCCGAGGGACCCAAAACATCACTGTGGTCCTCCAGTTAAAGTAGAAGCTCACAGAGGACATGTAATTAATGGAGTTTTCACTCAGGTCTGACTGACATTAGTTCCTTGAACTCATCCTGTGGTCATTTCCCTAGTGCCAGAATATATAATTGGCATAGACATACTTAGCAGATGGTAGAACCTCCACATTGGCTTCCTGACTGGTAGGTGAGGACTATTATGGTGTCAAAGGTCAAATGGAGGACATTACTGCCTCTACCTAGAAAAATAGTAAATAAAAAACAATGTCGCATCCCTGGAGAGATTGCAGAGATTAGTGACACTATCAACGACTTGGGTGGTTATTCCCACGACATCCCCATTCAACTCTCCCATCTGGCCTGTGCAGAAGACATATGGATCTCGGAAAATGAAAATGGATTATTGTAAGTTTAACCAAGTAGTGACTCCAACTGCAGCTGCTGTACCAGATATGGTTTCATTGCTTGAGCAAATTAACACACATCTCCTGGTACCTGGCATGCAGCCACTGACTTGGCAAATGCCCTTTTCTCCAGTCCTATCTATAAGGCTCACCAGAAGCAATTTGCCTTCAGTTGGTAAGGCCAGCAATATACCTTTACTGTCCTACCTCAGGGGTACATCAACTATCTGGATTTGTGTCACAGTCCTATTTGGAGAGACCTTGATCACTTTTTGCTCCCACAAGATATCACACTGGTTCACTACATTGATGACATTATGCTGATCGGATTCAGTGAGTAAGTAGTAGCAAAAACACTGGGTGTGATGGTGAGACAGTTGTATGCAGGACGATGGGAAATAAATCTGACTAAAATTCAGGGACCCTCTACCTCAGTAAAATTTCTAGGGGTCCAGTGGTGTGGGGCCAGTTGAGATATTCTTTCTAAGTTGAATAAGTTGCTGCATTTGGCCCCTCATACAACCAAGAAAGACACGCAATAAATAGTGGGCCTATTTGGATTTTGGAGCCAACACACGTCTCATTTGAGTGTGTTACTCTGGCCCATTTATTGAATGACCTAAAAGACTGCCAGTTTTGAGTGGGGTCCAGAATGGAAGGCTCTGCCACATGTCCAGGCTGCTGTGTAAGATTTTCTGCCACTTAAACCATATTACCCAGCAGATCCAATCGTGCTTGAGGTGTCAGTGGCAGATAGGGATGTTGTTTGGAGTCTTTAGCAGGCTTCCCGAGGTGCACAAGAGCAGAGGCGTCTAGGATTTTGGAGCAAGGCCCTGTCATCTTCCACAGATAACCACTTTCCTTTTGAGAGACAGCTCTTTGCCTGTAACTGGGCTTTAGTGGAAACTGAATGCTTGACCATGGGTCATCAAGTCACCATGTGACCTGAATTGCCTATCATGAACTGGGTGCTTTCTGAACCATCTAGCCATAAAACGTGTCATGCACAGCAGCATTCCATCATCAAATGGAAGTAGTATATACATGACCAAGCTCGAGCAGGTCGTGAAGGCACAAGTAAGTTACATGATGAAGTGACTCAAATGCCCATTGTCTCAACTCCTGCCACTCTGCTTTTTCTCCCCCAGCCTGCATCGATGGCCTCATGGGAAGTTCCCTATGATCAGCTGACAGCAGAAGAGAAGACTAGGACCTGGTTCATAGATAGTTCTGCATGATATGTGGGTACCACCCCAAAGTGTACAGCTGCAGCACTGCAGCCCCTTTCTACGACATCCCTGAAGGACAGAGGTGAAAGGAAATCTTCTCAGTGGGCAGAACTTCAAGCAGTGCATCTGGTTGTGTACTTTGCATGGAAGAACAAATAGCCAGATGTGTGATTATAGACAGATTCATGGGCTGTATGGTTAGGGACTTGGAAGAAGCATGATTGGAAAATTGGTGACAAAGAAATTTGGGGAAGAGGTATGTGGATGGACCTCTATAAGTGGTCAAAAACTGTGAAGACATTTGTATCCCATGTGAGTTCTCACCAACAGGTGACCTCAGCAGAGGAAGATTTTAATAATCAAGTGAATAGAATGACCCATTCTGTGGACACCACTCAGCCTCTTTCCCCATCCATCCCTAACATCACCCAATGGGCCCATGAATGAAGTGGCCATGGTGGCAGGGATGAAAATTATGCATGGGCTCAGCAACATGGACTTCCATTCACCAAGGGTGACCAGGCTATGGTCACTGCTGAGTGTCCAATTTCCCAGCAGCAGAGACCAACACGGAATCTTGATATGGCACAATTCCTCAAGCTGATCAGCCAGCTACTTGGTGGCAGGTTGATTATATTGGACCTCTTCCATCATGAAAAGAGCAGAGGTTTGTCCTCACTGGAATAGACACTCCAGATATGGGTTTACCTGTCCTGCATGCCATGCTTCTGCCAAAACTACCATCTATGACTTATGGAATACATTATCCACTGTCATGGTACTCCACACAGCACTGCTTCTGACCAAGGCACTCACTTTATGGCTAAATAAGTGCAGCAGTGGGCTCATGCTCATGGAATTCACTAGTCTTACCATGTTCTCCATCATCCTGAAACAGATGGATTGATAGAACTATGGAATGGCATTTTGAAGTCATAATTACAATGCCAACTAGGTGACAACACTTTGCATGACTGGGACAAAGTTTTCCAGAAGACTGTGTACGCTCTGAATCAGTGTCCGATATATGGTACTGTTTCTCCTGTAGCCAGGATTCTTGGGTCCAGGAATCAAGGTGTGGAAGTGGAAGTGGGACCACTCACCATCACCCCTAGTGATCCGCCAGCAAGAGTTTTGCTTCCTGTTCCTATGACATTATGTTCCGCCGGCCTAGAGCTCTTAGTTTCAGAGGGAAAATCACTGCCACCAGGTGACACAATAAATTCATTAAACTGGAAGATTGCCACCTGGACATTCTGTATTCCTCCTATCTTTAAGTCAAGAGCCTAAGAAGGGAGTTACAGAGTCAGATGGGATGATTGACCCAGACTATCAAGATAAAATCACTCTACTATTCCACAATAGAGGTAAGAAAGAGTATGCATGGAATATAGATGATCCATTAAGGACATCTCTTTGTATTACCATGACCTGTGATTGAAGTCAATGAAAAACTACAACAGCTCAATCCAGGCAGGACTCAATCCAGGCAGAAACGAGGACTGTAATTTTTACGAGTGTTTCCTTTCTTTTGTTAAAAACATATTTGTGCATATGTATGCTTGTACTACAAAAGTATCTTAATTTTCTTCCTTTCTTCTTTTTTATGTGACATAAGATTTGTTGACTTCATATCAACATTTAAGTATTGTTAACTTTGTATAATAGTATTTGAGTTGGGGATTGGTATGTTTCTAGTTGTATGAAGGATAGTTGTATTATGTTAGGTGTGATTATGGCCTTATTATTTTCTTTATTTGAAGATCATATATGATCTCAGGAGATGTGTATGGGTTCCAGTTGGCAAGGGGTGGACTTCTGATGTTTAATACTGGGTGTCAACTGGATTGAAGGATGCAAAGTATTGATCCTGGGTGTGTCTGTGAGTTTGTTGTCAAAGGTGATTAACATTTGAGTCAGTGGACTAAGAAAGGCAGACCCACCCTTAATCTGGGTGGGCACCATCTAATCAGCTGCCAGCATGACTAGGATATAAAGTAGGTGAGAAATGTGACTAGACTAGATTGGCCTACACTCCCAGCCTATATCTTCCTCCTGTGCTAGATGCTTGCTGCCCTCGAACATGAGACTCCAAGTTCTTCAGTTTTGGTACTGAGACTGCCTTTCCTTGCTTCTCAGCTTGCAGACCACCTATTGTGGGACCTTGTGGTTGTGTGAGTTAATACTTAATAAACTCCCCTATATAATATACCTTATTAGTTCTGTCCCTCTAGAAAACCCTGACTAGGCTGGGCATGGTGACTCATCTGTAATCCCAACACTTTGTTAGGCCGAGGCAGGTGAATCACCTGAGGTTAGGAGTTCAAGACCAGTAAGACCAATATGGTGAAACCCTGTCTCTACTAAAAATACAAAAAATTAGCTGGGCATGGTGGTATGTACCTGTAGTCCCTGCTACTTGGGAGGCTGAGACAGGAGAACTGCTTGAACCTGGGAATTGGAGGTTGCAGTGAGCCAAGATTGTGCCACTGCACTCCAGCCTGAGCAACAGAGTCAGACTCTGTCTCAAAATAATAATAATAAAAACAATTTTTTTAAAAAAGAGAACCCTAATACACTAGGTCCTTTGTCTATGTATGTGTTTTGTGGGAATTATTGTTCCTTCATTTCTATGTTTAGAACATCATTAAGCAGTTCTTGTAAGGTCAGTCTATTGCTAACAAATTCTCTTAGCTATTGCTTGTCTAGGAAATATTTCATTTCACCATCACTTATTTATAAAGCTTAGTTTGGTGGATGTGAAATTCTTGGTTAGAATTTCTTTTCCTTAAGAATGATAAAAAAAAAAAAAAAAAAAGGTTCCCATCTCTTCTACTCTGTAAGGTTTCTGTTGAGATGTCTGCTGTTAGCCTGATCAGTTTCTCTTCATAGATGGTATGGCCCTTTTCTCTAGATGCTTTTAAGATTTTTTTCTCACACTGACCTTGTAAAGACCGATTACTGTGTGCAATGGGGATTGTTACCTTATATAATATGTTACAGGGGTTATCGGAATTTTTTTATATTTGCATGTTGACCTCTTTAGGAAGACAGGGGGAAATTTTCATGGATTATCTTCTCTAATGTTTTCCAAGATGCTTACTTTCTCTTATCCTATCTTAGGAATGCCAGTTCATCATGGGTTTTGTTGGTTTATATAATTGCAGGTATTTTGGAGGTTTTGTTCATTATTTTAATTTTCTTTTATTTTCTCTGACTGAGTTGATTTGAAGGAACAGTCTTCACACTCTGAAATCCCTCTGTTTGGTCTAGTCTGTGGTTAAGGCTTTCAAATGTATTTTGAAATTCTCGTAGTGAATTTTCAATTTCAGAAGTTCAATTTGTTTTTTGTTTTTTGTTTGTTTGTTTTTTTTTGAGACGGAGTCTCGCTCTGTCGCCCAGGCTGGAGTGCAGTGGCCAGATCTCAGCTCACTGCAGGCTCCGCCTCCCGGGTTCACGCCATTCTCCTGCCTCAGCCTCCCCAGTAGCTGGGACTACAGGCGCCCGCCACCTCACCCAGCTAGTTTTTTGTATTTTTTTTTTTTTAGTATAGACGGGGTTTCATCGTGTTAGCCAGGACGGTCTTGATCTCCTGACCTCATGATCCACCCGTCTCGGCCTCCCAAAGTGCTGGGATTACAGGCTTGAGCCACCGCGCCCGGCCAATTTGGTTGTTCTTAATATAGCTAAGCAGTCTTTCAAATCTTGTATTTCTCTGGCTTCTTCAGACTGAATTTCAACGTATATCTTAGATCTCATTGAGCTTCCTCTTTATCCCGATTCAGAATTCTATGTCTATCATTTCAGACCTTTCAATCTGGTTAGGGTCCATAGCTAGGGAGCTGTTGTGATCCCTTGGAAGTTACAAAACACTCCCTTTTTGAATTACCAGAGTTCTTTCACTTATTCCTTCTCATCTGAGGGAGCGGCATTTCTTTTTCTTTTTGAACTTGCTCTCATTTGGATAGAGATTTTTGTTTTTACATTCTTTTTTTCCCTTGAGGAATTGACTGTGATATATGTTGTGTTTAGTCAATTGGCTTTATTTCTGGGTGCTTTTAGCAGGCCAAAGCTCTGTGTGAATTCCTTGGTTGTAGATAGGTTCCTGTGGTGGGTTTCACAGGTGATGTGTGTTGAAGCTATGCATTTTTGTTTGGTGGTATAATTTAGGGTACAGTCCAGTAGGTTGCACTTAAGAGTATGATCCAGCATACATTCTCTTAGTCCCCTTAGGTCAGGTTCAGGACCAAGGGCCAGTCCTTGTGCCCAAGAACTCCAAAAAGTCTTCCCAGCTTTCTCACTCTTCAACCATGGTGTCTGTTGCCTCTCTATCAACTTTCAGTGCTTTCTCTCAAAACATCTATTTCAAATGTGATGGTTTACAGATATTTTGGTTACTCTCAGCAGAAGAGTTTCTGAGCTGTGTCCAGTGGGCCATCTTGCCTCAAAGTTACTATCCCTCTCTACTGTAGTTATTAACCACTTTTGTTGCTTGCTATAAGGCAACATGCCTGTGAAGAAAAAGTTGCATCTTAAACTAATATTGAAGATAAGTTTATCTTTTCACTTGTCTCTGAATTACTCAGAAAATTAGTATCAAAGAAAAGTGAGCTTAATCATAAATTCTTATAAAAGATCAATTTTATCACCAGATTGAGCAAGATAAAACAGAATACCGCAGCAGAGGAGACAAATTTCATGTGAAAAGAAGTTAATTAACAATCTCATTCATTTATTGAGTACTTACTAATTATAAGCACTTTAACTTACAAAAAGTTCAAACACAGAAAAGTACTATGTTATAAAGCAATGGAGGAATCTATCTTAATATAGATTAAAGAAAGAAGACATTCATGAATGAGAGGTCACGAACATGAATAGAGTTTGCCCATACATTCTCATAGCAGTGGTTAGGTTTAAATGGGAAAAAAATAATTTTTAAGAATCATATAGGCCGGGCGTGGTGGCTCATGCGTGTAATCCCAGCACTTTGGAAGGCCAAGGCAGGCAAATCATCTGAGGTCAGGAGTTCAAGACCAGCCTGGCCAATGTGGTAAAACCCTATCTCTACTAAAAATACCAAAATTAGCACGGTGTGGTTGTGGGCACCTGTAATCCTAGCTACTTGAAAGGCTCAGGCTGGAGAATCACTTGAACTCGGGAGGCAGAGGTTGCAATGAGCCGAGATTGCGCCATTGCACTCCAGCCTGGGCAACAAGAGCGAAACTCGGTCTAAAAAAAAAAATATATATATATATATATATATACACAAACACACAAACACACATACACATACACACACACACACACGGAGAGAGAGAGAGAAAGAAAAAGAGAGAGATAGTTTTAGTTCTGCTACTAAGTTGTTATATAACCAAGAAAACGTCACCTAATACATCCCAATTTAAAATTGGGAGATTTAGATTCAATGAGCTTTTACATTTTTCTTTTTTATTTTCATCTTGAAAACAATTTATGGTTATATCATGGCTTCAGGGGTCCATCATTTATTTCTACTCCCCTATTAAAAGGACCAATTGACATTTTTTTTTCTTTTTTTATCTAACTTTTGTAAGCTTGAGAAGGGGAAATAATCAAGGTACTTTAATATTTTTTTTTCCAAATAAAATAGGGGAAGTATTAGAAAATTACCATATCTACCTAGAAAATTAAAAACATTTCAAAAATTTAAGGTGCCTTAGACTTATACATGTGGAAACATCTACAGCCTGAGAACATGTCATTTGCCTTATTATTCTCTAGAAAAATCATAGAGATTGAACTCTAATTAATACTTGTCTTATATAGATAATTTTTAAGTGATATTAGCTCTTATCTGTGCTTTATCTTTTTTCTTTTGGCCATAATTTCTCTATCTTTAAAATAAAATTTGAATGAATGTTCTCAAACATTTCTTCCAGTTGTATGATCCCATGGAATTATAAAATACTTTTAAAAGCATTACTATTTCCCTTTTCAGTATGTGATCTCTATGATAAGTTGCTCTCACAAACTATCAGTAGTCACAATTTCAAAATGACACCCTTAGATACAGAAATAAAGGAATGAGACAACATGTCATATTTAGAAATCATTTTAAAGAACATGTACTACTTAAGATTGTCTACATTATTCTGTGGAAACATTCCTGATATCTCAGTGGCTTATGACAGATTTATTTCTCATTCACACATGTCTAATATGGTTTGGAAGGTGAAATTTGTTTCATTACTTGAGACCTAGGCCAATAGAGGGCCCACCACCTGGGACTGCATCACATGGAATGCACTACCCTCCTTGGTCCCTGTGGCAAAGTATGAGAACTCCTGGTTTTCCCATCCTGGTTTGTGGGGGCTTGGTTTTGTTCCTCCTTGATTTTCTGTTTCTGCCTGGAAGTGAACCCCGTCACCTCAACTGAGAATTAGTCACATGGTTCTGTCTAATAACCAGGGCCTGGGAAGATAAAAATAGCCATAGAAAGTGAGCTTTAGCCATGCCTCCCACTGAACCCTGAAGTCTTAGAAAAAATAAGCTATTTCATAATATATTAACTCCAATACCTCCTTTAAAGCAGCAAGCTGACCCCAGAGAGATGAACCGAGTTAACCAGCCGTATAGTCAGGTAGAGGCAAAGATGCAATAGACAAAACTAAATGATCCTCACCTTTCCCTTCATTTCAAAATCTAAAGCTTTTTATCTTAATGGCTGTGATAGTATAAGACCAAAAGAGAGAAGGACAGTGGTACACACTGTGTACTATCCAGTTCCATGCCTTTGAAAGTGAAACTATGACCCTAGAAACTTCTCAGCTGCATTTTAGTTCTAGTCTTATTTGGGTATGACATTTACTTTCAAGGTCATTGCCAGAATTTGAGGCAAGCAAAATCCAGATAAGGTGGGCAAGGATGTAATTTCATTACCCCCTTTTATATATTAAATGTATAGCAGAATTATCTTTTTAACACAAGCCTATTACTCATTTTCAATGGTAAATGACTTAAGTTCACTACAGATACTTAAGTGCTAGCCAGGCGACAGTGACAGCAGTTTCTCTTGAATATCATCATATTAAAAGGACTATTGCTCTTCCTGACCCTGCCATAATACCACTGTGTTCTCTAAAGGTTATTGATAAATGCTTTGGGCCACAGAGGACACTCTCCTGCTTCATCTCCCTAGTGATCATTTTTATATTATTATTTTCTGAACAGAGATGATAAAGAAAAAAAAGTTACCGCACTTGAGATTCTTTTTCCTGTTACACATTTCTTCTACTGCCCAAAGATTCTAGTTTTTTTGAATTCTACATGTATGACCACTCTTTGATCTGTCCAAGAATTTCAGGCAGTAATGCTCAAAAGGTTTGATCTCTTAAGCTATGTCTACCTCTATCAATTTTACCATCTGTCTGTTCATAGTCTCAGTAAATCATATTATTAATTATTAAGAACTAGAGGCTCTGCATTTTATTCTCTCAATGTTTAACTGCCTTGCCTAAACCCTTCCCCATAGACCTGGTGCCTTATGGATCTAATTATTGATTTATGCTGTCCTCTGTTTAGCTAAAATATTTCACCACATACCTCCTCAAAGAAAGGGGCTAATGAACCAGTTCATAGTCCAGAAGGCTTTTCCTATCCCATCTTCCCATCCACCTTTTTCTGTTACTGTCTTATCTAATGAACTAACATGCATCAAAATCAATGCACAAATGGTTGCAGTTAGAATAATGCACTGCTGATCAAGCAGCATTTGCACTTCAACATAGACTTCGTTTTTAATCAAGAAAGGTGAATATTACAAATTTCTGAACACTTAAACCTGTTAGTGAGGGGAAAACATCTTTCCTGAATTAACTTTTAGTTTGTATTTCAACTATTTTCCATTGTGTTTTTCTTCACTGTACAAATCCTATTCCTCTTGGCTACTCTGTGAAGGGAGATCATGATGGTACCTCCCATTACACTGGTGTCAGCTGTGTCATTTTCGTATTCTGACAAAGCAGCTCCATAAAGGCCTGGTACATAGGTTAATGGTGGGCTGTTCTTTGAACAGGATGAAGGACATTTTCTATTTCATCTAAGGAAGACGGCTATCTTAAAAAAGGAAACATGTAAAATGAAGACTTTAACAGAAAATGTTCATCTCCATTTGTAAACTGTGTCCTTGGATCTGAATTTTTGAGGAGTCGAAATCCTTATACGGATGATTAAGAAATGAATTTTTTTTTTTTTTTAATTTATTTATTATTATTATACTGTAAGTTGTAGGGTACATGTGCATAACGTGCAGGTTTGTTACATATGTATACTTGTGCCTTGTTGGTGTGCTGCACCCATCAACTCGTCATTTACATCAGGTATAACTCCCAATGCAATCCCTCCCCACTCCCCCCTCCCCATGATAGGCCCCGGTGTGTGATGTTCCCCTTCCCGAGTCCAAGTGATCTCATTGTTCAGTTCCCACCTATGAGTGAGAACATGCGGTGTTTGGTTTTCTGTTCTTGTGATAGTTTGCTAAGAATGATGGATTCCAGCTGCATCCATGTCCCTACAAAGGACCCAAACTCATCCTTTTTTATGGCTGCATAGTATTCCATGGTGTATATGTGCCACATTTTCTTAATCCAATCTGTCACTGATGGACATTTGGGTTGATTCCAAGTCTTTGCTATTGTGAATAGTGCTGCAATAAACATACGTGTGCATGTGTCTTTAGAGCAGCATAATTTATAATCCTTTGGGTATATACCCAGTAATGGGATGGCTGAGTCATAAGAAATGAATTTAAGGGGAGGGACCAAGATGGCCAATCAGAAGCAGCTCCAGTCAATGACTACTACCAAGAGGAATGAAAACTGCAAGTGAATCCTGCACTTTCAGCTGAGCTATCCAGGTTCTCTCCTTGGGACTGACTAGGTGGCTGAGGTGACCCACAGACAGCAAGGAAAAGCAGGGTGGAACAATGGCCCACCAGGAGCCACACGGGGTAAGAAGACCTCCTGCCCCAGCCAATGGAGGCAGTGAGTGAATGTGCTAACCCACCAAGGAGATGCACGCATTTGCCACGGATCTGTGCAACCCGTGGATCAGGAGATCCCCTCGTGAGCTCACACAACCAGGGCATTGGGTCCCAAGAGCAAAACTGTGCAGACTCTCAGTGGCCGCTTGGGTTATAACTAGCAACAGCAGGCTGGAGACTGCCTAAGATGACTCAATTCCCCGGGGGCGGGGTGGCCGCCATCACTGTGGCTCCAGTCAGGAGTTTTCCCCTGCCAGTGCCAGGGAGACTGGGCAGTTTGGGCCGGGAGGAATTCCCCATAGTGCAGCACAGTGGCTGTGGCACATGGTAGCCGGAATGCTTCTTTAGGTGAGCCCGGATCCATCCCTCCTAATGGGGTAGAATCGCCTTGCAGGAATTTAAGCAACTCCAGCCAGGGGGTTAGGGACAGAACTCTGATCTCCCCGGGAAGGAGCTACTGGGGAGAAGAGCAGACACAATCCCCAGCTCAGGGGACTTAGTCTTTCCCACCTGCTAGCTCTAAGGAGTCCAAGCAGTCCAGACAAGTGGGATTGACCCAGCGCAGTTCACCCACTGTGCCAAGAAGCCAGACTGCTTCTTCAAGTGGGTCCCTGATTCTGTGCTGCCTGACTGGGTGAGACCTCCCAACAGAGGTCACCAGACACCTTATAAAGGAGAGTTCTGGTGGCATCAGATCACTGCCCCTCCCGGAGGGAGTTCCCAGAGGAAGGCACAGGCAGACATCTTTGCTCTTCTGCAGCCGCCATTGGTGACACCTCCAGTTGCGGGGTGGGAGACACAGGTGAAAATGGTCTTGAGTGAAACCCCATCCACCACAGGCACCCTGCAGAAGAGGGGCCTGACTATTGCAAAAAGAAACAAAAAACAAGAAGAAGAAGATTAACAAACAACAACAACAACAAAAACACCAAAAAACCCATCCGAAGTTCAGAAGCCTCAAAGATTGAAAGAAGATAGATAAACCCACAAACATGAGAAAAAAATCAGCACAAAAATTCTGAAAATTCAAAAACTCAGAGTGCCTTTTCTCCTCCAAATGACTGTAACATCTCTCCAGCAAGGGCACAGACTGGGCTGAGGCTGAGATGGATAAATTTGCCCAAGTAAGCTTCAGAAGGTGGGTAATAATGAACTTTGCTGAGATAAAGGAGCATGTTTTAACCCAATGCAAAGCGACTAAGAACTATGATAAAACATTACAGGAGCTGTTAACCAGAATAGCCACTTTAGAGAGGAACATAAATGACCCAATGGAGCTGAAAAACACAACAGAAGAACTTCACAATGCAACCACACATACGAATGGCTGAACAGACCAAGTAGAGGAGAGAGTCTCAGAACTTGAAGACTATCTTGCTGGAATAAAACAGGAAGATAAGATTAGAGAAAATAGAATGAAAAGTGACAAACAAAACCTCTGAGAACTATGGAATTATATAAACAGACCAAGCCTATGACTGATTGGGGTACCTGAAAGAGACAGGGAGAACAAAACCAAGTTGGAAAACATATTTCAGGGTATCATTCAGGAGAACTTCCCCAACCTAGCAAGACAGGCCAACATTGAAATTCAGCAAATTCAGAGAAAGGCCAGTTCACCTACAAAGGAAGTCCATCAGACTAACAGCAGACCTCTCAGCAGAAACCCTACAAGCCAGAAGAGCTTAGGGGCCAATATTCAACATTCTTAAAGAATTTCCAACTCAGAATTTCATATCTGACCAAACTAAGCTACATAAGCAAAAGAGAAATAAGATCCTTTTCAGACAAGAAAATGCTGAGGGAATTTGACACCACGAGGCCTGCCTTGAAAGAGCTCCTGATGGAATCACTAAATATGGAAAGGAAAAACCAGCCACTTCAAAATACACTGAAGTACATGGACCAGTGACACTATGAAGCAACAACATTAACAAATCTGCAAAATAACCAGCCAGTATCATCATTACAGGATCAAATTCACACATAACGGTATTAACCTTAAATGTAAATGGGCTAAATATCACAATAAAAAGACACAGAATGGCAAGTTGTATAAAGAGTCAAGACCCATTGGTGTGCTATATTCAAGAGACCCGTTTCATGTGCTAAGATAGACACAGGCTCAAAATAAAAGGATGGAGGAAAATTTACCAAGTAAATGGAAAGCAGAAAAAAGCAGGGGCTGCAATTCTGGTTTTTGACAAAACAGACTTTAAACCAACAAAGATCAAAAAAGACAAGGAAGGACATTACATAATGATAAAGGGTTCAATTCAACAAGAAGAGCTAACTATCCTAAAAATACAGACACCCAATATAGGAGCACCAAGATTCATAAAACAGTTTTTAGAGATCTACCAAGAGACTTACTCTCCCACACAATAATATTGGGAGACTCTAACACCTCACCGTCAATATTAGATTACTGAGAAAGAAAATTAACAAGGATATTCAGGGCTTGGACTCAGCTCTGAATAAAGTGGACCTGATAGATATCTACAGAACTCTCTGCAAAACACCAAAATATACATTCTCATAAAAACAACTCCACCCAAAAACAACAGAATATACATTCTTCTCAAAACCACATGACTATTACACTAAAATTGATCACATAATTGGAAGTAAAACACTCCTCAGCAAATGCAAAAGAACTAAAATCGTAACAGACAGTCTCTCAGACCACAGTACAATTAAACTAGAACTCAAGATTAAGAAACTCACTCAAAACCACACAAGTACATGGAAATTGAGCAATCATATCCTGAATGACCCCTGGATAAATAATGAAATTGGGGCAGAAATCAAGAAGTTTTTTGAAAATAATGAGAACAAAGAGACAATGTACCAGAACCTCTGGGATGCAACTAAAGCAGTGTTAAGAGGGAAATTTATAATACTAAATGCCCACATCAAAAAGCTAGAAAGATCTCGAATTGACATCCTAACATGACAACTAAAAGAACTAGAGAACCAAGAGCAAACAAACCCCAAAGCTAGCAGAAGGCAAGAAATAACCAAGATCAAGCAGAACTGAAAGAGATACAGACACAAAAAACACTTCAAAAAATCAGTGAATCCAGAAGCTGGTTTTTTGATAAAATTAATAAAATAGACTGCTAGCTAGATTAATAAAGGAGAAGAGAGAAGAATCAAATAGACAAAGTAACAAATGATAAGAGGATATCACCACTGGCCCCACAGAAATACAAACAACCATAAGACAATACTATAAACACCTCTACACAACTGAAAAAAAAAAAAACTAGAAGAAATGGATAAATTCCTGAAACATACACCCTCGGAATACTGAACCAGGAAGAAGGTGAATCCCTGAAGAAACCAATAATGAGTTCTGAAACTGAAGCAGTAATAAGTAGCCTGCCAACCAAAAAAGCAGCGACCAGACAGATTTACACCTGAATTCTATCAAAGGTACAAAGAGGAGCTGGTTCCATTTCTTCTAAAACTATTCCAAACAATTGAAAAGAAGGAACTCCTCTCTAGCACATTTTATAAGGCCAGCATCATCCTGATACCAAAACCTAGCAGAGATACGAGAAAAATAGAAAACTCAGGCAAATATCCCTGCTGAATATCGATGCAAAAATCGTTTATAAAATACTGGCAAACCAAATCCAGCAGCACATCGAAAAGCTTATCCACCATGATCAAGTCAGGTTTATCCCTGAGATGCAAGGCTGGTTCAATACACACAAATCAATAAATGTAATTCATCACTTAAACAGAACATGATTATCTCAAAAGACACAGAAAAGGCCTTTGATAAAATTCAACATCCCTTCATGTTAAAAACTCTCAATAAACTAGGAATTAAAGGAACATGCCTCAAAATAATAAGAGCCATTTATGACAAACCCACAGCCAATATCATACTAAATGAGATAAACCTGGAAGCACTCTCCTTGAAAACCAGAACAAGACAAGGATGCTGTCTCTCACCACTCCTGTTCAACAAAGTATTGGAAGCTCTGACCAGGGCCATCAGGCAAGACAAAGAATAAAGTGTATTCAAATAGGAAGAGAGGAAGTCAAATTGTCTTTGTTTGTAGATGACATAATCCCATATCTAGAAAACCCCATCTTCTCAGCCCAAAAGCTTAAGCTGATAGGTAACTTCAGTAAAATCTCATTCGATTGCAAAGATACATGCACACATATGTTCATTGCAGCACTAGTCACAATAGCAAAGAAATGGAATCAACTCAAATGCCCATAAATGATAGGCTGGATCAAGAAAATATAGTACATATGCATCATGGAATACTATGCAGTCATCAAAAAGAATGAGATAATGTCATTTGCAGAGACATGGATGGAGCTGGAAGTCATTATCCTTGGCAAACTAACACAGGAACAGAAAACCAAACACTGCAAGTTCTCACTCATAAGTGAGAGCTCAATCATGAGAATTCATGGCCACAGGGAAGGGAATAACATACACTGGGGCCTGTGGGGGTGGTAGGGGGAAGGAGAGCATCAGTAAAAATAGCTAAGCATGCTGGGCTTAATACTTAGGTGATGGGTTAATAGGAGCAGTAAACCACCATGGCCCACGTTTACCTATGTAACAAACCTGCATATATAACCTGGAACTTAAAATATTTTCAAAAAGAAATGAATTTATGAAAGCTTCCACCAGGTGTCATGACCAGTAACTAGATATGGGGAGGTATTTAAGGCCAGTCCAAGCTGAAGATGAGAGACCTATATTTTCTAAGTTAAGTGATCTAATTGTGTGTTATAACTCAGTGTTCATTTCTCTTGTGCTTGCTCTGACTCTTTAGTAACACATTGTTTAAGTGATCCTTTGTAATTTATCTCAGCTATAGATTGCTTGGGGAAAATACTTAAGTAATCATTTAGAAGGCACATCAAAGGAGCAAGAGTAACCCCTAAGGCCCATGTGGTGGTCGCAGCATTAATAATAGTTAAAATATTTCACACATTCTTTTTAAGTTCTACCCTGTATTTTCTCAACTGGTGTTTGTTAGTATTATTAGTAAGTCTTTTTAATAGATGAGAAACTCAAGGCACAGAAAATAAAGCAACTTATTTTATTAAATAAAATTAAATAAAGCAATTTATTTATTCAAGATCAAATAAATAGTAATCAGTAGAGGCTAGAGCCTCAAAGGGAAGTAATTGTTTTGTAATGCTAGGCTCAACTTTCCTTTTCTGTATAATGATTTTCTCTCCTGTGCTGGTCTTTGGTATTATGCTTTATTTTATCAAGGAAGGCAGTGGGCTTTAACACATCAAAGCATTGTAACTAACCAAGCTTGGTTTTGTGGCTCCTCTATTTCCCTCTAACGGCAATACAATAAGTTATTTACCTCCTCTCAATGATCAGATAGTTAGGACAAATTACAGAGCTATCACTATATTGTTGAAATCTGCTTAGTTACATTAATGTTATTTCCAAGAATGCCTTACTTTTTCTGATTGTGTTTTCTCTCAAATATCTCAGGCTGTTGGAAAAATTCTTCTGCTTTTACTTATTCATGCAACTAGTTTTCACTCCTTTCTTGCAAAGGATGCCCTCTCTACAGTAATGAAAAGTGTTTGCTTGACTTACCTAGGAGCCACTTTCAAAGATAAGTCTTTCTTAAGAAAATGATTAAATGAATTGATAAATTCTAATGTTCTGTCGAAGAGCCGAGTCAATGTTAATGGTGTTGTCTTTAACAGGATGGATAACACAAGAATGAAAGAGCAGCAATTTATCAAACATTTTGAGGAAGCAATGCATATCTACTTAACATCTTCCTAGTCTGTTAGAAGTAAAAGGTTTTCCACCCTCGCCTTCCTGAGAGATGGCAGGGAACAGAGAGAGTGAAAGAGAGAAACAATTCAAAGACAGACAATCGGGTACTATTCTAGAGGTGGTAGCAAGGCACGAAACAAGAACAAGGGCAGCCTGTCTACTATTCAGGCTGATTTTAACAGAGAAGCTAAAAAATAAAAACAAAAGAAGAAATGAAAAGCCTTGATTACTTTCTAGTGTTCCCATGTATATTTTTCAAAGAAATCTTCATCCTAAAACAGCAATCAGTATGGGATCAAGTGAATATATTATAATATTATAGAGGAATCAATGTTCACCCCCCCTTACATCTGTACCTTAAAAAGTGTGCATTCTAAAAACTACTATGTGGATAATTACTGTCCTTTTAAGACTACCATTTGAATGTGTATTATTTCCTCATTAAGTTCCTGACTTGCCATGATTTGTAGAAAAGGACATCGTGGTTATCTGAGGGAGGAAAAGATTGAGTCCCTTGTTTTGATCCTTGAAAATTGACTTCTTAACTGAATAAATTGAGTCGTTTCAGGATGTCTTTTTGTGTTGCATATGCCATTGCAAGTATCTTTATTGGAGAATAATCTTGGTTCAGGAACTGATCATGAAAAGGAGAACTGACTGTATTCAAGAGAAAGACAGTGAATTTTCAGGAGGAATTGTTTCAAGTTTGGAAATCCCAAGGGAAGAGTTAAAGAACTTGGCAATTGTTTTATGGTTTAATATCCTGGTTTATTTTTGTTGTTTCTTTAAAAAACAAACAAACAAACAAACAAAAAACGGGGCTCTCTTAAGTCTCTTAAATTTCTATAACCATATTGCACGTTTGGGACACGTTTAATTTGCTTCAGTCACTGATGGGAAGTTCTTAGGTCAAAAGTTGTAGGCAATGTTTGTGGTATATATTTCTTACTCTAATCTATGCTGAAGTAAGTGACATTTTGGACATATGTTGTCTGGCAACAGAATGTTTATTTTGATAGCATTGGAAAGAGAGAGATTGATAATAGTCAAGGTTGCTACTCTCCCCATGGCATCCCCTCGCCCTTATATATCCATTACACACCAATGAGATTTAAAAACATAAATGTATGTCCATCCCTTATGCTTTGTTTATATTTTCTTCAATGTTTTTTATTTTCTTTATTATTTGGCCTTATAAGTTAAATTATATGCAACTATGAACTAAGTAGTGTTTATGAAATTTTAAGACCACATTGCTGTAAAGAGTCTTATGTCAGATGTCTATTGAAATGAAGTGAAATTTACGATTTTCAGCTATGGATAATAGAGATGAATGATCAGGAATAAAAATCTATCTATCTATCTATCTATCTATCTATCTATCTATCTATCTATCTATCTATCAAATCTCCATAGATCTTTGTGGGCAAGCATAAACAGAGGAGGAAAGTAATCTGCAGACAAAAAATTATCTAAATTTTGATTTCAGCATATGGCTTCAGAAGCCACTCATCCACACTGGCCTTTAGTTTTCTGCCTCAGGAACTCTGTACTTCCTATTTTCTTTTTTTGAAACCTTTTTCTCAATACACTTGAACTTATTCCTCCCTTCTCAGCTTTCAGGTGTCAACTTACATATCACCTCCCCAGAGGCTTTCCCTAAATAGCATCCTGTTCTAATTAGATTTACATCCCCTTTTACTCTCTATCACAGCAAATATCCTTTTGTTGCCTGCATAGCCATGCTTGTCATCTAGTCATTATTTTGTTTCCCTGTTTTTTAAAAATATAATTGTCTCTATCTCCCCCCCACTAAAATATAAACTTTAGGAGAATGGGCTCATGCTTGTTAACTTTCACATCTGAAACTTTGCACCTTAAAAAACATCCCACAGATAATTGTTGAATGAAGAAGGATTGGGATTATACCCTAATATGAAATGGATCAATTATATTTACTCCATACATCAAAAAGCAAAACCACTAAAAGAAAAGTTTCCCACACAAATAAGATACTGTTGTAGATATTTTCTATATATTCCAGAAACATGATCTGTGAGGCAATTTTCTTGATGTTTTCTTTGGAGGAGGATGGCCACGAAGGGTCACAGAATTCTGTCTGACAATTCTTTTGTATCCACTGTTTGTGCATCAGAGACCAAGGAACCTGAACCTACAGAGCTCCATTTTTATGAATCTTATTTCTAATATGAGGGGTGAAGAGAAAGAGAACAAGAGCCTCTGTATGTTTTCTATTTGTAATATTGCATCACAATACGTAGACCGCTATTTGAAGCTTCTCATTGTTTGTGCTATTTTTGAAACTCTCACACAAGCTAAAGGAGAAATTAACAATTAGAGAACACTAAGAGCTCTATATTTTCATCTGTGATTCAAGCTAACCATCCCTTTACTCAGAGATCATGACTCAATTGTAGAATCTTTGAGGGGTAAGTTTAAGTATGTCTCAGCACAACCTGGTTCCTAATTTCTAGGTTATTCTTTCTACACCAATTTATTTCTTCTTCAGAGAAGCAGAGAGTGTGCTAGTGGAATATGTGGATTGAATTTTAATAATGAATTTTTTTGCCTTCATTTTTTCTTTTGGATGACTTTAGTTTTCTGGCATAAGATACAGAATATGTTTTATTCAATAGTTTCCAGTTATAATAAAGTACAGTGTATGGAATCTGATCATTTGATACCTGTTACTGCCCTTCAAACAGTAGAAACAGTTTTGAATATCTTATTTCTATTGGGCAAGTAAAAGTTCTAGTGTTGGTTTTTATCTTCTTGACCCATTGTAGAAGTTGTTCCATGATTTTCTCAGAATAAGAAGATATGTGGATAAACCTAGCAATATTCAATGATGATCACAGACTTGCCAACAAGGGAAATGGAAAATACAATATCATAAATGTATTAAGTCCTGCAATCCTAAGGTCAAGTTACCATGGTTATGTCTTCTAAATATATACTCATACTCATTTTCCTTCTTCCAGATTTACACAGTATTTGTTTCAAGGACTTTCTAGTTCTAATGGTTATATATTATTATTTTTTCACTGTGTTACAGATAGAAACATACTAGTGAGAAGGAAACAAAGTAGTCACATATTCATCATTCTTATTTGCCCTTTTTAGATATTCTTGTCAAACTTAACACCTGTCACTAAAGATGGAATTTCTTATCTTCCTAATTTTGGTCAATGTCTTTGAGAGGAGTAAGGATTGATTGTAATATTCTTTCTAAGAAGTATTTATATGATACCTCTTCAGTCACTCAGCATTTGTCATATCTCAGTTTGCCACATGCTCTCGTGTCTCTGAATTTTTATTCAAGTAACTTGATGCTGCTAAGAGTCTTTATGTGACTAGTTCACAAGTCTCTCATTTTGAAATAAAACAAGTTTGCACTGTACTAAAACCACATTGCTATATGTCCGATCTCTATTAAAATAAAATAAAATTTAAGATTTTAATGTATGGATAGATGTGAATTATGAGAAACAATCCTCAGATTTCTGTGAATATTAATCCACATTAATAATATAATTAATCCACTTTAAAAATAAATAATACTAATTGTTTTGGAAAAGAATTGTTGAAATTTGAAATTTAGAAATCTTTATATCTTCTTGTTCAGCAACAATATTTGAACTCATCTTTCAATATCAGGTCCTTTTCCAAGACATAAATTTCCCTCTTTCCTCTTCTGAGATAATTCTTAATTGCTCATTAGCTTCCTCCACATAAAGTTTCAAAAAAATGAGAGAATGACACACAACTAACATATATACAACGATTAAAAATCACTTAGATATTACATCAACCCATACTGCATATTTTAGCATAATTGGTTATTGTCTTGCGATTCAACACATGACACCCTAAACTCTATCATAATTTTTTTAGGCTTAAAACTACCCCACATACTGATTGTACAACTGCCAGGCTACAAGGCCTAGTACTTCGCCTTTTTGCACTGTACAAAAGATGGATTTATTTTAACTTACTATTTTTAGTGAACTTTTGTACCTTTTTATTTTCTGCTACAACTTGATCTAGAAATGCCCACTCTACTACTGCAAAAGTACACCTCAATTATATTTGGTCTTATTTTCATGTATGTTATATTATACCCTGAGCCAACATCTTCTACAATATAACTATTCTACTGCCAACTTATATTTTTAAGAAAATATTTAATATACATATTTATTTTGATAATCCAAAACTTCCATTTTTCTCGCTCTCAAAAACATTAACAAATAATGCAAAAAAGGAGCTTAGCACTTAAGCAGAGTAAATAAAGGGGACCATGTGTAGTTTGAAAAATCTCAGATGAATTTAACGTTTCCTCTTTGGTTCAGAACTATGGCTTCAAAACATTCTAGTACACAGGAATTCTGGTTAATTTGCATTTTAAAAAATTTTCTTCATCATTCAATTGATTGTCTTTAAATTTATCCTAAGCATAAATGTGAGCTAGTGAAGGAGGACAAAAGTCTTAAGTTTTTAAGTGAATGATTAAGTGGTTTTGTTTTTTTGTTATAACTATGTGAAAAAGCCATCAGTCTTAAAACAACTAAAAGGTGAGTCTTGAAATACTGTAAAGTGAAAATCTTTACATCTACTGCCCCATTTTTACCTTTTATATATTCTCTCGAAATGATTCTGAGATCACATGTATGAATACTCACTTGTTTGTTATTGTTAATAACAAAATCAGATGAACTTATAGGCTGTTTAAAGGAAGGAGAAAGGTAAGGAGGCACAAATAATCAGCAGTTATAAACAGAGGGAAATAGTTTACAAGTTTCACACACAAAAAAAGCCATCCACTTCATATCATAGTCAGTTACCTTTCCCAATAACACTGGAGATTTGCTAGTTCAGACATCTTAGCTTCTGATGACATGATTGGACAGATAAAAATGTCACTCAGTTCACTGTAATAGTCTACAAATCACTACACTATAGCATGCAAGTTTCAAAAGTCTCTGTTTCGTGGTTTTTAAACATCATTATTCTTAAAGAAGTTTCTATGTATTTTTCTGAGATAATGACAGTGCTGTCAAGTTTCAGAGAAGTTTCTGTATTATTTCAAAGATGGTAATTTCTAAGTTTCTATAAAAGGGTTTTTTTTTTTTTTTGCATTATGCAAGAACATCTCATTATTGCTTTGCATTTGCCTCCAGTAAATTTTTCTATCTCCCTTCTTTTAAATATATTGAATCACCTGTCAATGTTGGTAATATATTTTTTGAAGAAAAATTTTGCTTGCTGTAGTTCAGTTGTTCTTAGAAGAGTTTTCCTTTTTAAAAAATGAAGCTCTAATATTTTTCTTTTAAAACTTTGCCGCAAATGAGACAGCAAGCTGACCTTCCTCGAGTGCTTTTTCTCTCATTTCTTTTTCCTATCATCATCTTCAGCTGCTCGTACCTTGACAGTCCAAACTGCCTGTCGCTTACATTTCATAATTTAGAAAAGAAAAAGTGAGTAAACTCTTAAAAGTGAGTACTTGGGCCCTCCCACAACAGCTCTCGTTTTCGATCAGTGACATATTCCTTCATTTAATACTGTCCCATAAAGCAAGTATTAATCAGCTAGTTCATGACACATATGGAGACTGTATTGTGATATATAGAAACTGCTTTATTATCCCTCCATATGCACACTTACACATAAATTAACCTATCTTCATTCATAACAGGTATCATTGGTTGTGTTCATAAAAGCTAATTTTGGGAAAAAGAGGTTTTTGCCATTTCATGATAACTCATACATTCTAGGCTACAAGGTTGGTCCAGTACCTCAATTTCATTTCACAGAATCGTGCATTTATACTTTGTCCATTTCCATCCACAACCCTTAAATTATGTCACCAGTGTGCGTGTACTAGCATAATGCTCATAACTTTCTCCAAACCAAATTTTTTATGACTCAATGTTCCCTGGCTGTATGGTCAGTCTTCTCTAACCAGCAGCACCCCAAGAACACTGTGGGAATTTCTGCAGAACTTACCATTGCCACATTTTTTATATGTAGTATAGATGACCTACCTTTGGCAATTAACTCAATTGTAATAGCTTTCATTTCTGTAGCTTTATTTATTTTGGTTAGTGCAGTGTATGTCAGCAACAGCACACAATGTTAACTTGATTAATTTATTAAATTACTTCCAGACATTATTTTCAGAGTAAAATCTGACAGTTTTAAACTTTTGTATCATTTATAATTGTTCAATTCATATTCTAAACACTTTTACAAAAGTTATCAGAGATGGGAAAGGTAAACTAAAAAATGTCTTAATGCTTTTTAAGGTGTCAAGTTCGTTTATGGTGTTATATAAATCTTTTTAAATTGTACAGTTTTGTAAAATTCTCAAATGTCTAGAGAAGAAGTCCTCATTACTTAGCTTCTATCGTTGTAATAACATTGATGGGTACCGAAATGTCTCAAAAGAACATTGGAGGGGAACAACTGTTATTTGGACCCACTTTTCATATATAAAAGAAAGAAGATAAAGAAAATTTTTGCTAGGAGACAGTGACTCTAACTCAAAAGGTTTTGATTGATATACTAATATAGAATATTTATTGGAATAATTGCCACAGATTAATACATTCCCTTGTATGCCAGAAATTTAAGGATCCTTCAAATTCTCACGAGAACCTTGAAAGGTATAGACAAGGAACTGATGGTCAAGAATGATAGGAACCATCTAAGGCCAAAAAGGTAACAAGTGGTGCAGCTACTTGTCCTATCAGTTCTATTCTTGATCCCATTTTCTTCCCACTATCTTAAAAAAACTGCGGTTATTCAAGTAAAATTTTGACTGATAAAGAACAGGTATTTTTGACTTCTACTGGATTTTTTAAACAATTAAAATAAAAATTTGCAACATTCCACAAAAATACCAAATTAAATATTCTGAAATGTAATAAATATGTGATTACCTTGACAGATTTGATTATGCTTCCTCCTTCTATCACTCATGCTAATAACTTTCCAATTAATTTAAAAAAATCAAACACACACAAGTGAAACATCACAGCCAGATAGAAATGGGCAGAGAGCCAAGACTTAGAAGAATAGTAGAATGAACTCCGTGTTATACCAGATGTACAGAGGTGAGGCAGTAATACTGGATTTGGGTAATCCTGGCGAAGCTCTAGAACATAAACTCATATTCAACCAGAGCACATTTCCAACAAATCAGACTAAAATCATAAAACAAAAAAAAAAGGCTAGTTGATAAATGATATCCATCATAAATGGATACAGGGTAAGTGAAATGTAGGCTGGTATTATGATACTAAGAGAGCAATATATACACATATATATATTTAGTTTTTCTCAGTGAGAGACAGGACACGCTAGACTAGCTAGTCACTTAAATGCTTTTCAAGAGTGATAGTTTGTCTTTGTGGAATCACCATAATCTCAGCAGAGATACAGATAGCATCAGAAGATGGGATTTATAGGGATATTAAGTTAAATTTGATTATATGAAACAAAATGGTCAGAGCTTACATTTCAAGTTTTACATTAAAAGTGTAGAACTGGGTTACCTCTATCCCGAAATTAGAAAGATTCTATAAACTCTGGCATCTTGCTTCTATCCCTCGTTGTTGTGCCTGTTTACTCATCTGCTTCAATCCTCTCTTGTGATCTTTTTCTGATCCCTACACTGTAAGGCAGCAGTAGTGGGTGATAAAACACTTCATTAGGTGTCATAGAGACTGTTACTTTTCTCCCTTTCTTTCTCTGATTCTTTCGTGTTTAAATTAACAAGAAAGAGATTCTGGCCCAACTTTGAAGAATCTTCCCATTCCAATCCTGGTCACCCACTGGTGAGATCATCTAACACAAACATGGCAGGAAGAGTCTGTCCTCAAATGAGGGATGCAGATACAGAGCCCTCATAAACCGCATGACACTCAAGTTCTCTGTTGAAGAATCTGTTCATGCAAGGGGTAGGGACATTAGACACTGGAGAATGCATCCCTAAGAAAATCGCCAAAAGGCAGCTTATTATTTTTCTCTGGATAATTTATCTGGCAGGATACACACAGCAAATTATTTGTTCAAAGAACTCTCCTCTAATTTGCTTATGATTTACCAATAACGGACGAAAGGTATAAAAAAGGCTGTAAGATACATATCAAATTATCAGCAGCTGTTATCTTCAGTTGTTAGGGATAAAGTTTTGAATCTTCTTTGGTCTATTCAAATTTATCTGTGCTTTCTATATACTGTATATTTGCTTTGAACACATTATATAAAAGCATAACGTCAAAGATTTACATAATATTTATACATATACACAGATACATATTATATCATGATGTATATAATCTTTAAGCTAAATGATATTTTAAAATTTTATTTACTTTTTGGAGCAACATGTCACATTCCTACTTATGAATGCATAGAAGCAATGCATGCCCATTCTAGTAGTTCACCACTGAGCCCTCATCTATAAACAGTGCTTCAGTTTACTTCTTCTACCAGGGGTCATGCTGGAATCTAAGACCAAGTTAGAATATATTTGAAAGACTTTCTTTACAATTTCTTAAAAAACACTTAGATCTAATAAAATTTCCCTCTAATATTAAGATTCTATCCTTTCTGTGATATTTGTGATGGGCTTCAGAGAACATTCAGTGCTAGACAGATGAGGCTTAAAAGTTTGTCTTGTATGATAATTGTATCATCTTTCTACCTAATCGCCCTCTAGTGCAGCCATGACATTCTACTGTGAGTCAAAAACAAGGGAAACAACCTGTTTTTTTCCTCTGTTCTTTTTTGCCTCTGATATTAAACAATATTCCACACATTTCTTTCAGAAACAAGGCTTTTTTTTGGATAATCTAATTAGTGGAAATGTGTGGGGAGAACAAAACCATAGGTTACTGATACATGGATGGTCCTACAGCCACCAGGCACTTAGAGACAATTCTTGAATTTTTGGTATGTTGGTTTGTAATATTTTTCATGAATTTTAGCATTATGATGGGCAGTCTACCAGCTTCTAAAATTGTGGCGAAAGCTATCTATAAAGTTATTTACTAGATTGATAAATGATACCAGCTATACCCTAGCCCATTTTTGATGGAAGAAATTTTCCCCCTCTAATAATTACCAACTTCTTATACTACATAATGTATTCATTTAGGCAAAAACCTAAATCAACTATGGAATCAAAGATGTACAGTATCCTGTATATTACAACGATGAGTTTTAAGAAAATAATTTGAAAACCATTGTCTAACAAAGTTTTAAAAAATTACCTTTATTGTAGCCTGGTATTCTGTCATGGACTGATAAAATATAAACATTGGAAAAGAACCACAAAATATATTTTCCCAAACATACTGTTTCTTTAGCTGCTTCTCTTTCTGCCAGAAGGGACTATGCTACACAAAAGGCATTTCACTTCAGCAAAGTGTTGTTGGCTTCTTGAAATACATAGTTTCTGTTAATTAATTTTTGATATCAATATGAATATAGAATTGTAAAAGCATATTAAACATATCAACATCTGTATGTTAATACTGTGTGTAATAAACAATATTAATATGCATCTAGAAAAGTTATATTTAGACTTGTAAACAATAACACACTAGAAGGAAAAATTAAGGACTGGCCTTTTACTATTGTTAACAATTAATAGGTACCTGATTCTGTTAATCCGAAAGCTGTAAAGAACTTCTGATTTAGATATGGGACCAGAATGGCCTTTGGTATGTATTCTGGACTCAAATTATGACACCACATCACTTATTCATTCATTGACTCTGAGAATATTATTTACTGTATTGACATTCAAATGTTTCCTCTGTAACAGGTACTCGATAATACGTATTTTCAGAGTTATTCTGATGATTAGATGACAACACTGTATGTAATATATGGTGTGTCTTCTAGAAAGTAATAGTTTCTCTTTTTACTAAAATTATTTGTTAGGAAAATGTTCATAGACATGATAACGCTGAATAACAACATATTTATTTATTCATTTTCATTGTTTAAGGGTGGCTATTTATTTGTCTTAGGAGTCAATGGTATTTGAATAACCAAGTCATTTAATATTAATGTCCCCAAATACGATAACAAAGGTAAATATTCCAGAAGATAATTTATATACTTCCCCGAATTCCACTCAAATCTGTAGCCAGTCTTCATTTTCTTAAATTTTAAAGTTTACATGGAAGTGTAATACCACAAGAACAGCAAAGACATTCTTAAAGATGAAGAATCAAGTTGAGAGTATTACTCTACTCTGTTTCAAAATATTTAGTGATAGTAATTATAACAGCAATGTGTTGGTATAGGGTTAGAAAAAAATAGAAAAGTAGAGCAAAATAGAGAAGCCATAAACAAATATGTGCATACATTCAAACCCAATATATGATGAAGGTGGTGTTCTAAAAAGGTATTGAGTAAACAATGCTGTGACACTTGGTTATTCATAAATTAAAACAGGTATCTTTCTCATACCATACTTAAAAATAAATTTCAAATCCATTCAAAGGCAAAGATGTAAACATTTCAAAGAAAATTTAGGAACAGTATTTTCATATTTTTAGTGTAAGGAATTATCTAACAAGCTATAATACATATATACTCTAAAAAATAGGAACTCAAATTTAGAAGAATTAAGATCTTATTTTGATTTAAAAATACAATAAAGGAAGGGTGGAACCTATGAATTTGGACAAAGTGTTTCGGACATGTAAGTGACTGAGGGTAGTATTAATACAGAGAAAAGGATAATGGATAGAATGCAAGAGGCATATACAGGATACTTCAAAGATTGCAGTAAATTTCTGTTTCTTATATTGTCAATAATTGAATGACTGCTTATTTGATTATTCTGTGAAATGTTTATACAGACCTTACACAAGTTTTCAATGCTACTTAAAAGTGAAAATATAATTTTATAACAAAAATATAACTTAAAAAACACAAGAATTTTAATCTTTCCTTGATGATATAAATTGAGTGTCTGTAGTTGACATAAAAATGGCTCAAAAGCTGCCCCTTTCAAATGAGCTTGAGACATTGTGGTACTTTTCCCCAAGTAGTCATCTGAATTGATGTACGCAATAACAGTATTTTTGCTACCTCATATTTTCATTGTTTACCTTTATTTAGGTTATGCTAGACCTTCAGGAAGTAAGGTGTGCGAGGAGACTTATTTGTATCCATAATAACATATCTCTATCAATTTTAAATATAACTAATGTTGAGATGCCACAAAAGCGAACTAAAGTAATACAAGTGATCTCATGTTGAATAAAATGAAAATGCTATATTCACTACACCAATTTATGTTTCAGAATATGAGCATCAATAGATATCTGTCTACTCTCAACAAACCTGTGTTTTTAGCGAGACCTCACCTCAAGCCTGGAAATGCCCGAGATCCCATTACATGTAAATTCTTAATCCATTTGTGAGAGATAGATTATGTTATCTATATTTTCTGGCCTCATGTCATATTCATTATAAGAAAATGTGTGTGTATGTGTGTGTGTGTGTATTCAATTAGCTCATGACTGATTTTAGAGAACATCCATGAAGTTACTAATAAGACTTTAAAATTTATCTATTTTTCTGTGAACGATAGGAATAAATGAGAGCTAAAAATCATTTTCTAAGCTTATACATTTTTTGCAGATTTGGATTCAGACTTCTATGGTACAGTTTTTGCAAAAGAATAGCAAATGGATAAATGGTCAACATGAGAAATATTTGCTCTAAGAGTGTGAAGGATTTTAATTTGATCATTCATCATCCATCTCTGCTGATTCTTTGCTCATATGCTGTGTGATAGACTAGAATGTGTTACTGAGGACATAGAAATGGTTAGCTTTCTTATTGCTAACATTTATAACCCTTCTGGAAACAAATTGTGACAAGCGGAAGTTTAGTGGGATACTAGCTATTCATTTCTTTGAAATGTTTCATCTATTCATTACTTACATCTTATTGTATGTGTTAACAAATGCAATAAGACTGCATTGCTGGTGGCAAAGCTGAGCTGCCTTCTCAAAAATCAATAATAATTTTTAAAAATCACTTACATTTCAATAGAGTATGCATGCTCAGCAAACTTGAACGACAAAATATTAATATTTATAGTTACAATGATGAAGCCAATGCCACTGAATTCTATTGAATCTCTGAAGAAATATATTTAGGGTAGTTAGAATTTTAATAAGAGTGAATTTTCTTCATTAGCATCTTAGAAGAAGGAAATGGGAATCTGAAAGAGAATAAGGTCTTCATATAAATGCTTAATCCATTGTTAGTTCCATGAGCTGAGTCATGAATGGGCAGCCCATTCAATGGATATGTATTCCATTCTTAACCACTCTTTTTCTTTGAAGCATTAAAGAGCAGATGTTAACATACATAATTACAATTAAAAAAATCTCTATTGCTGGCCAAATATTTCCATGGGCTTAAGACATAATTACAACTGGAAATATGATTACTTGGGTGTGGCTCTTCATTAAGTAGACATATAAATTATATAAAATGTACCCTTCAAGACAGATGAAAAGAATATGATAACTTGCTTCTTGGATAAGTCTCTAGTATGTAACAAGCTACTTTCTCAGGGGATTTACTTCTGGGATCTAGAGAACTGTACGATCCCCAGGGCCTTATATATGACTTATAAAAGTCAGAGAATTATGCAACTGAAAATCATTATGCAGCCTTCACAATATGCAGATACATAAACTGAGGACCATAGAGATAAACTGATCTGTTCAGGGTCATACATTCATACTGTAGTATTGAGCAGGATCAGACTTAAATTTTTCTAGTTTCATCGAAGTTTTTTCCTTCCCCTCTCTTCTTCCTTCTCTTCTTTCTTTGCCTTTGCTTTTCTTTACTTTTGCTTATCTTCCTCCATCCCTTCCCTTTTCCTTAAATTTTTAACATAAAAGATCATTCATTTTTACTTCTTCACGCCCATCTTCATGCTTTCTCTGTTTTCCCATCTTTAACTCCTACCTCCTTCGTGAAATAAAAAAGAAAATACAGTTCCACCATCAGTTAAGCATCTAGTGTTGAGACCACATTGTAAGAGACTCGAGGCTGAATCGTACATTTATTACTTGAGGCACGATGGGGTGCATCTTTGCATTAGAATAATGAAGGGAAAATATACACACCAGCAGGTAAGAAGATGCATCAAGTTTGGGAATCATAAGAACAAGAGTATGAGGGCAAGTGGAAGAACGCTGTTGTGAAATCAAAACATGGTTTAACCTAGAAATTTACAGAACAATTTCTGTGAACACCAGTGAATGTGGAAGGTTGTTCTTTGTGGGTCAAAGATAGAAGTGTGGTTTAAGTGAGATTTTTTAAAATTTACAGACTTTATATAATTGTAACATAATACGGAACAGCAAGAGTGGTATACACATCCCTGTATCAACATATCTCCCATAATTTCCAAACAGCTTCACATTTCTATAAACATGGACACATTTGTGCTGCTGATTGGCTCAGAAGCTCTCAGAACCCATCTCCCTGGAGGTTGAGGTACCAACCAACTACTATAACAGTAATGGCTTCTAAAACTCATTTCAGCATTTATCATATTCCATATAATAATTGCTGCCACCATTTATCAGATGCATAGACTTCCTCTTTCCATCTATAGGACAGTATTTCTAGGCCAAGAGTTTTGTCTTATATATCTTTATTGTAGTCCTGATAGCTACTATCATTGTTTCACACACAGAGCACATGCTCATCAAAAGATAGGCAAGCCTGACTCTAGCAATGAAACCTTTTGGTGATCTGTGTCATTCTTAAGAGAGTAAGAGAGCCCTCACTGGATCAAATGCGTAGGAATATAAAGAGATATTTATAGTTACATGAAACACACAATAAATTTCATTGTAATGGGCAATTCACATATTATTCAGAAGTACTTGTGCCAGATCAGCCTTACTTTTTTCTGACAAGTCACATGTGATTCTAGTTGTGTTTGTGTCTGACAGACCCATTGGAAAATAACCTTATGGAATCTATTCCATGCATGTTCCTCCCCATACTAAGAATACATTTACATTTAGAAAACAAAACCTAGCTGGGTTCGGTGGCTTGCGCCTGTAATCCCAGCACTTTGGGAGGACGAAGCAGGTGGATCACGAGGTCAGGAGATCGAGACCATCCTGGCTAACACAGTGAAAACCTGTCTCTACTGAAAATAAAAAAAATTAGCTGGTGTGGTGGCGGGCACCTGTAGTCCCAGCTACTCAGGAGGCTGAGGCAGGAGAATGGCGTGAACTTGGGAGGCAGAGCTTGAAGTAAGCTGAGATCATGCCACTGCACTCCAGCCTGGGTGGACAGAGCAAGACGTGTCTCCAGATCTTTTTTGACTTCTAGGATAACATTTATAAAAAGTAAGTTATTTGGGCTGCCACTGAAGGATTTCATAATTTTGTCCCAGTCTTTCACTTAACTGACATATTGGTTAAAACTGTACTGTTTGATACATTAAAATATACTCAGTAAGGTTTTATTTATCTCTACTCTCTCTACACATGCACTGTATTCTACCACATCATCATATACAGTATATGACATAAAATAAGAATCTCACAAGATATTTGGCACAAAAATCAGCTTTGTATTAAAATGTAAGAAATCTTACATATTAAATGTCAGTCATAATTCCCATCAAAAGCTTTGAAAAGACCAATAATAAAGAACTATGCTTACTTTTATTTAAACCCAGTTTCCTAAACATAACCTCTAGACCCATTTGTGTGTTTGTGTGTTTATGTGTAATAACTGCTGACATTCCCATGAAGCTTATTTATTAAACAGATATATTTTAAATATGTCTTTATTCCTGGCAGTCTACTAGGTACTGAACCCAATCTGAGATTTCAGTAATTGTGACTTCCAGGTTTGTCTTCTGTTTCTTACTCGTTCAGCCATCCCCAACTGCATATGAATCTCAACCTGTCATAGTCTTTGAAACATCAGTACCTTTATGCATACTGTTAGCACTGGCCAGAACTGTACCTCTACATCTTATATGGTATTCAAGTACCATATCAAAACATTCATTTTGTAAAACTTAACCCTAAATTCCTTCCCCACATCCAAAATTAACTTTACCCATCTCAAAACCTCTTGGTACTTCACTCACACACATTGTATGGCATAAGCTTATCAACTGTTTACCTCACTAGATTGTGAGTCACTAGATGGATAGGTTTAGTAAGTATTTTGCATGTAAATTAAATAAGAATATGTAGTGCTTATTTTAGCACATTGACACTTTTTAGAATTTGGTAATATTGGTAGAACAAATACTCTGTAAGAGATTGATTATGATCTCAGAAAGATATTTAACAATGTCATGTTCCTCCAAAGACAAGAAAGTAAGAAAATGATAGGGCAGATGACGGTACTTTCTTGCAGATATTTTTTAGGTAGATGAATAATAATATAAAGATTACATTATCTCTGAACTGAAAAAATATTTAAGTAGTAAGACTCATGCATTCTATTTTAATCTGTTTAGCAACATTATTAAATACACTTTAATCTAGAAATTTAATTAAAATGGAGAACTGCCTGTTCCATTTTCAAAGGTGAAAATGGGAATGATAGTGAGTACAGAGTAACAGAATCAACATGTTAAAAAAGACCCAGATAGTAGGAAAAATCTGACAAAAACAACAAAATGACATTATTATAGGTGTTAAAAGAACAAAAGAGTACTGAAAATCTACTATGTGCCTAGGTAATTGACACCAGTACAACTATGCACATCCAGGGAACGAACAGTTCACTGAATCTTACACCGGTTAAGTTACATCTTAAATATAGCATCGGTTTCATATTAGTAATTACTGTTCATGTGTGAGTTCTTCAAAGGTTCAGAAAGACCCTGACTCATCAAAAGACTAGATGAGGAGGAATCAGGAAAATAATTAATGTATTTACACATTTACATTTATGCATTGAATGCTTTCTTTCTAAAAGACTCTATTATTTTAATCTTTTGAATCTTCATTAGTAAAGCATGCTCTTATCATGAAACATACAGCATAGAGAAATGGATATTAAACACATAATAAAACGAATAACAATATAACTACAAATGCAGTATGTGTTCTAAAAATACACTTCAGAGAAAACCGCTTTAATAGGAGTGTCAGGGAAGGACACTTTAAGCACTATTGAAAATAGTGAAAGTTTCCCTCATCCCCGTCACAGGGCATGTGATGGGGGTGTGACTCACTTCTTCAGTGCCCTGCTGCTCAAACCTCTAGGGGAGCATATAGACGGCCAGGCTGTGGGGCACCGATCCCACAGGAGTGTCTAGGAGTGAAAGTTTACAGCTCCTGTAGCATCACATCAGTGGGCAAGTGTTAGAGGGTGCTCTTTTAGTTTGCCCCCTCGAGGCAGCTTGTGTTAGTCAGTTCAATTAGACCATCTATCTCGTCTCAAGGAGAGAGGGCTTTCTGTATCCCGGGGTTTCTTGCCTTGGCGTACCGGAAGAATCGGATCACAAGTGGGCTTGGAGAAGGAATGCAAGGTTTTATTGAGTGGAAGTAGCTCTCAGCACATGGGTGAATCAGAAAGGAGATGGTTTTCCCCTGGAGTCGGGCTGCTTGGTGGCCCGGGCTCTCCTCTGACTGCCCTAGCTACTGCCTGTCAGCGTGCTCTTCCGCTGGACGACCAGTCCCTTGTGCCTTCTTCTGCGAATGTGTTCTCCATGACAGCCAGCTGCTTTGTGTCTCTGCCCTTGCCAGCGTCTCCGGTTTTTATAGGCTCAGAATGGGGATATGGCAGGCCAGGGTGATCTTGGAAAATGCAACATTTGGGTATGAAGGCAGAAGTGCATGTCCTCACCTACATCGGTGGGGGTGGAGCCCTAGCCAGGGACCCGCCTTTCTCTACCCAGCACTTCCCTGCCCCCTCCTGTATCACCGTGGCAAAAAACAAACAAACAAACAACAACAAAAAAAACCTTTTGTCATGTGGGTCATTAAAGAAACAGAAGGTTGTTGTATAGAGAGATTGAGTGTGGATAAACCAGCGCTTTAAGATACTTGAAGAATTGATGTTTCAAAGTTACATTTAATGGCTGAGGGTAGAAATATTTGTTCTACTCTGAAAATTAATTGGCAAAATAGGTACAAGCTATAAGAAAATTGATTTCAAATCCAAATTTTTAAAAAATTAAGGTAGAGCTACCCAACGTTGAAGTGATTCACATGGAAGTGAAACAGTTCTCAAAGTGTATAAGCAGAGCTCATTTCTTGCTTTCTTTCCTAATTGTAGGAATTTATTTTTAGAATATTTTATAGAGAAAATTTCCTTACAACAATCTTTTTAGCATTTCTGTACCATATACCCGCTACATGCCACACACAGCAGCATAGATAGTACAGTACAATTATAATTTGCATCAAATCAGTTTCAATCTTATTCCGTACATTTGAATATGGCTTGGCATCTTCAGAAGTATTAAAATCTGTTTATCCGAAGATTACTACTATGTTGAATTATAATTGTCTTCAAGACAGTACAGCATAGTGGTTAAAAGTGGACACTAAGGAGTCAGGTTGCCTGTTGGCAAAACCCCATGCCATCACTGTGTTTTTAGACAAAATTACTGTGACCCTCAGTCTCATCTTCTGTGTAATGAAAACCACACACATTTTGTAATTTAGTTGTGATGATTAAATCAGATAAATACATGCCAAAATTTTTAACTATTATTTTTTTAAATTTTTATTTATTTTTTTGAGACAGTGCCTTGCTCTGTCGCCTAGGCTGTAGTGCAAGGGTGTGATCTTGGCTCACCGCAACCTCTGCCTCCCAGGTTCAAGCAATTCTCCTGCCTCAGCCTCCTGAGTAGCTGGGATTATAGGCGTGCACCAACACACCCAGCTAATTTTTGTATTTTTAGTAGAGGCGGGGTTTCACCATGTTGGCCAGGTTGGTCTCGAACTCCTGACCTCAAGGATTCGCCCCCGCCCCTCCGGCCTCCCAAAGTGCTGGGATTACAGGCATGAGCCATCCTGCCCAGCAAATATCTTTAAATTGTTCATTTTCTAATATGATAGCCATAACATCCTAGAATGGCACACAGATTGATACCACTAGTATTTCCAAACTGAATTTAGAGTGTTTGCTTCTGTTATTTAGAAGAAGCAAAACCACAATATTTAGTGAGAAATATTTAATATTTAATGTGACCATTACAGAAAGTAACCAAATTATAAAATAAAGGCAACTTTGAAAACCATTTATCTCAGTTCACACTACATATAAACTTAAAAAATCCATTGAAGAACACAATACCATGCATAAATGGACTTGCAAAAAAAAAAAAAAATCAGACTTAAATGTAATCAAACTCTAATTCCAGAAATTAAGTTGTAGGAAACATAGAGGAACAGAAGAACATAACAAACAACATGAAAGAGTTACAGTCAGTGTAATTTAGACTGTGGAGAAATCTCAAGATAAACAACCCAGTATTTTCAGCAAGAAGAAAGTGAAAGAGAAAAAGAGGAGAAAAAGAGGAAGAGGAAGGAAGGGAAAGAGAGATCACATATTAGGAGAGGCTTATGAGAACTATCAACCAATATCCACATATGGACTTTGTTTTGATCCTAATTAACTTAAAACAAAAATACGTGTTTACAATAAGGCTGGGTGCAGCGGCTCACTCCTGTAATTCCAACACTTCGAGTGGCCGAGGTGGACAGATCACTTGAGGTCAGCAGTTCGAGACCAACCGGCCAACATGGCGAAACCTCATCTCTACTAAAAATACAAAAATTAGCCAGACATGGTGGTGCGTGCCTGTAGTCTGAGCTAAGTGGGAAGCTGAGACATGAGAATTGCTTGAACCTGGGAAGCAGAGGTTGCAATGAGCTGAGATCCAGCCACTGTAATCCAGCCTGGGTGACAGAGACTCTGTCTAAAAAAAAAAAAAAAAAAAAAATCTGTTAGAAATAAAACAAAGGAGGCCGGGCGCGGTGGCTCAAGCCTGTAATCCCAGCACTTTGGGAGGCCGAGATGGGCGGATCACGAGGTCAGGAGATCGAGACCATTCTGGCTAATATGGTGAAACCCCGTCTCTACTAAAAAATACAAAAAACTAGCCGGGCGAGGTGGCGGGCGCCTGTAGTCCCAGCTACTCGGGAGGCTGAGGCAGGAGAATGGCGTAAACCCGGGAGGCGGAGCTTGCAGTGAGCTGAGATCCGGCCACTGCACTCCAGCCTGGGCGACAAAGCGAGACTCCGTCTCAAAAAAAAAAAAAAAAAAAAAAAAAGAAATAAATAAAACAAAGGAGATACAGTTAGAAATTTGAGTACTGACCGGATATTTCAGAATATTTGATTTTTAGATGTAAGAATGGTTAAATACGGACATGTGTTTTTAACAAGACATCGTCTCCTAGAGGTTCCTGCTAACCTATTTACAGATCAAATGTTTATAAAATATATAGGAAGGGGTTGTAGACAAGTGAAGAAATGACTCAGGATTTACCATGAGTTGTCAGTTGTTCAATATGAGTGACGAGTACATGGGAGTCCATTATACTATTCTATTTTTTTGTATACTTGAAATTTTCCCTAATATGAAAAATGTTTTAAGAATCAGTAACAGAAACTAGGCAACTGTAAAGTTGGGAAAATGGTCTAGATAATTAAGCTCTTCAAACTAATTATTTGACCTATGGCCTTTGAAAATAAGATATATATAGACATATAGCTAGAGATACATTGTATTCTCATATAACAAGTTCTCATTCTGACATTCATAATTCTCAGATAACTGGAGCTAAAATATCCCATTACCCTTTTACCATTAACAAAAACTATTTTATTTTTCTGACTTATCCAGATAATTTCCCAAATGTTCACATTTCTTTCTGAGCATGTATAGATACTAAGTAAAGAACTACCTCAGGAATTCTTTATCAAAGCCGTGAATTACAAACATTATCTTTCAGCGGTACTAAGAAGAAATAGTGACATTTTGTGAAGAGAAAAATGTGCCTGCTGAATAAAGCTGGTTAGTAAGCTTTAAAAAAAAAAACAATTTATTTTTCTGGAACTAATTTTAAATCAAATGTACTAGATATAGTCCATATACTACAGTATGACATATGAAGAGGATCACAAGATTAAAATCTTAAGGCTAGGCTTCGATAATTTTCCATTACAGTCTATGTCATAGGAATAGATATATTTCACGCCAATTTTGTTCTGTATACATTTTTCATAATGGGGAGCATAAGAAAAAGAGCATTTTAGCTTTTCAGTTATTTGAAAATACTGTGTTATAATGTATAAGCTAATATATTACTTCAAACCAAGACAAAAAATGATCTAGTAAATAGCATAAATTAATCAATTAATACACGTTCATTGAGCAATGCTCAAGTGGCACCCATGTTGTGAAAGGTGCTGGTGTAAAGTTGTATCACACTAGCATTGATGCTCATGATGTTCATTGATATATATAAATACACAAACAATTGTGGCAAACATGGATTTCATACTTTCCTAGTTCACTTTTTCATTTAATAATGGCAATATATTCAGACAAAATGCCCTCCAGCATCCTTTGTAGATAGATGCCATATGACAGTTCTCTCTAATGCGATATATAATCAGTCCCTGTTATCTGTGAGAGGGTGATTCCAGGACCAATGCAACATCAAAATCCACCAATACTCATGTACCTGATACAAAAATGGTGTATTAAGTTGGTGCAAAAGTAATTGTGGTAATTGACATTGCTTTTAATGGTATTTGCTTATAACCTATGCATATCCTCCTGTATACGTTGATCATCTTTAGAGTACTTAAACTACCTAATATTATGTAAATGCTAAGTAGTTTTTACCCTGTATTGTTTTCTTATTTGTATTATGTCTAATTGTCTTATTGTTTTTTCTTCTGAGTATTTTCCACCTGCTAGTTGGCTGAATCTGCTGATGTGAAGCCCAGAGATAGACTGTAAATCGAAGTCATGGTTTAGTTCTTCTGGAAAAGCACTTTTAAAAAGAACAGACTCACTAGCATCCATATTTCACTTTTTTTCGTTTCCTCTTTTTACCAGAAACGAGGGAATAATACTTGGGAGTGCTGCAGCTGATTGTGACCATGAAGACAGAAGAAAAAGCTGAGGTTTCCACACTGGATCTTTGAATTGCTACATCATCCTGGAATGCAAACTACCTCTGGATTTCATATTATATAGAATTGATACAACTCTTACATGTAGGCTACTATATTGGAAAGATGAATGTTATCTATTAAAACAAATATGATTCTAATAGATTGCAAATTATAAACTTCTATAATATATAAAGTAATATATAATGCAAATTTATATTCATAATATTAAGAGGCAATATTTGTGCCATTTTAACTACTACAAATCTCAATTTAAATATTGACTTATGACAACATATAAATGTATATATATTTTAAATTAATATATACCTAGATGCACAAGCCTGCCTGGGAATTATTTTATAATTCAGGGATGTGGCCTTTGTGACTTTCTCTTACATCTAACATCTGTACACAGATGACTCCATCCTTATTATTCCACAGAAGGAAATATCTGTTGCTACATTACACAAGGAAGCTGATCTATCTTGCTTGTATGTGTACATTAAAGAATCAATCAAAACAAATGTGTATTTTAAGAAACGATGGCTGCAGAGCACTAAAACGTACAAGCGTAAGTACACACTAATATATGTACCAAACTTTTTATTGCAGCAGTGCAACAGAAGTGAGTACATAAAAATGGGAGTGATTGAAAAAATTATAATATATCCATATGTGTATACTACATTGATATTAAAGTGTGTTAGATATATGGAGATGTGTAACAATTACCATAATTCCACTTTTGAACTTTGCATATATGTGTGTGTGTGTGTGTGTGTGTGTGGGTGAGTGTGTGTATACATATACATATCCTTTAGGGATTGTGATATATAAAACATCTGTATTAGCATGGAAATAGAAGGATGTCCACCATACTGATAATATTGGAGAGACTTAAGGGCATTAGGATTAGGATTGGAGGTGAGGTAGTGGTGGAGATTTGTTTTATTATTATCTTGTCTTCTTTTGCATTATTTAACATAATGGAAACATGTTATACATACAAGCACATACACACATAAATTTGTAAAGAAAAAGATTCAATCCACATTGGAGAGGTAAAGAGAGATAGAGTAAGAAAGAGACAGAGAAATTGATTCTAAAAGACAACAAAATGGTGGGATTTCTGGCATTATCATACAAGGACACATGATAAATGAAGAGGAGTAAACTCCATGTAGCTGACATACCACATTATGTAAGTGTTTGTATGTGTGTTTACTACAATAAGATTTGCCTCCATAATTGACATCACAGTATAAATAGCACAGAGGAGTATAATCAAATCTAAATTCTCAATACAGATCTGATCTAATTTGGATATTTGTTCCTTTTAAATCTCATGTTGAAATATGACCACCAATGTTGAAAGTGGGGTACAGTGGGAGGTGTTTGGGTCATGGGGACAGATCTCTCTTGAATGACTTGGTGCCCTCCCCCTATAATGAGTGAGTTCTTACTTTATTAATTCATCCAAGATCTGGTTGTTAAAGAGTCTGGACCCCCCCTTTCTCCCTTTCTCTCTCTTGCTCCCTGTCTCATCATATGACATGCCTCCTCCTCCTTTGCCTTCTGTGATTAAAAGCTTCCCGAGATGCTCACAGCAGTAGATGCTGGCGTCATACTTCTTGTACAGCCTGCAGAACTATGAACCAAATAAAACTTGTTTCTTTATCAATTACTCAATCTCAGGTATTCCTTTGTACCCACACCAAACAGACTAATACAAGATCCTTGCTATGATGGCTTTTTGTTGTTACCTTTTATGCTGCAAACTGACCATAAACTTTGTTTTCCAAGCACAGTCTTCTGCTTTAATGCATAAAAAGAAATTATGTCATTTAAAGAACATATCATGAACGCAGTGAGTGCTCCTCCAGTCTTTATTGAGAATGCTCAGTTTATTTTCAAAAGCTGATAACATATTTTGCTCTCTGGCACTTTTCAAATCCCTTAGCTCTAGGAAGTATCAAATATTATCCTTCTTTTTATGCTCTGTTCATAGTAATAAACTGTAGACAGAAAGGAGCTGGGAAGTCAAGCATCAGAATCTTTCTGGGGACTTTTTAGATGTGATGCTGGGTTCCTCTTGCACAATAGATACTTTCCTAATACCCTCACTTAATCCGACTATGCTTCTCCAAGAGTAAAATATCTCTCTTTCAATAGCTCTGAATAGTGGACTGTTAAAACTTCACTGTCGATTATAAAAGTAAATTATTATTTAAATTAAAAGTTAAAAGACACAGCCAAAGAAGCAAACATCTACCTCTTCTAGGACCCTATACAAACAAGTGATATAATAATTAAACAACCCCAGCATAATGGCAAGAGCTAAGGGCCTGGACCCAATCAAATCCCGGTTCTTAGACTTACCATTTTCATAAATTTGGAAAAATACTCATTACTTAAAGGCTCAGATTTCTTACCCAATGTAAGAATCATAACAATACCTCATTTATGGGGTCACTGGAGGATTAAATTAGGTTAGGCACATACCTCAATTATAGAATGTGCTCAATGGAAGTTAATCATCATCATATTGTTCTGTCACCTTAATATGGATAAATGTTAACATGATTTTCCAAGTGCTTACTATATTATAATGCCTGCTATTTATTCAAAAGCTATTATGGCATTATTCACAGTGTTGCATGTGCATTAATTAGTTTAATCTATACAAACATCCTAAAAGGAGGTGGTGTGTATTAAGCACTACTTATATACAAGGAACCTGAGGCACTGACAAACTAGTCATTCACGGAGATGCGATTCACACTCTGGCACTTTAGTTCCTGACAGCAGTTCCCAAACTCTGAACCACTACAATATACTACCACGCATATAGCTCATTATTCCATCTTTAAAGAACATCCATCACTTTTAAAACCTACTTTTGGATAAGTAGTTTTGTTGAAATTACACTTTTTTTTTTTTTAAATCAAGCTTCTGCTTTTTCTAGGGCAGCCAGCCCTGAAATTTCAGATTTAATTCTGTACATTTTTTCCAATTTTCTAATTTAGTTTCATTTTCACATTTGCTTAATAACCTGAGGCTCACTCTCTCTCTACTACCAATCTTAGATCTTACTGGCATCTTCCCTGTTTATAAGTACTTTGCTCACCAAAAACCACCTTGTTATACCCCTCCTTTTGGGATTGTAATTACTCTTCCCTGCTTCATGAATGTAACTCTTTCCCTCTTTATAAGAATGCAGTATTATTAAGAATATACAAAAAAATTAGCCAGGGGTGGTGGGGGCCACCTGTAGTCCAAGCTACTTGGGAGGATGAGGCAGGAGAATGGTGTGAACCCGGGAGGCGGAGCTTGCGGTGAGCAGAGACCACTCCATTGCATTTCAGCCTAGGCGACAGAGTGAGAATCCATCTCAAAAAAAAAAAAAAAAAAAAAAAAAAGAATAGGCCAACACAATGTTTTAAAAATAGAGACAGAATTGAATTACTATGGTGAACACACAAATCCAAATAAATTACTGGGATATTTCTGTCCTTTGTATTTTATTCTCAGAATATATGACATATTATCAGCCTATATGACATTTCTCTATAGTATTTGAGATTAATTTGAGGTGAAAATATTCTTGTTCAAATTCAGTTATAAAAAGGACATGATATAACTAAAATTATGAATTCCATGGATTAAAAGCTCACAAATTTCTGAGAGAAGATATAGGAGTATCAGAATAGAATACAAATAGATTAGGATATAAAATTCAAAAGATCTCTGAATGTTAAAATTGTATAGTATGATGGTAAGTGCAGGATAAAAATCAAGGGACACAGAGATCACATCCTGAAGTTTCTTATCTGTATAAAAACATTCCAGTAGTTTACAAAAGAATAGCCATAATACAGAAAATAATTTTTTTAATACTAAAACAATGTAAAGAACAATTTCCATATTGAAAGGGCTCACCAAGTACCACAGAGGATGCCACACATATGCCTATATATATATGTGTGTGTGTGTGTGTGTATATGTTTCAATGTATGGCAGTGACATTTAAAAACACCAGTAAATAGAATCCTAAAATATTCCAGAAACAAATAAGAAACCTTCACAGAATAAGAAATAGACATCAGAAAAACCATTATCCCTTAACAAAACTGATGCAAAAAAAATGAAGAAATATCTTCAAAGAGATGAAACAAAATAACTTTGAAAACTGAATTCTTATTCCAGTCCAAAAAAAACATATATAACTCAAATTAAATAAAAATTAAAGCTTAAAAAACATAGAATCTTGAAAACTCCATTTTGTTATATGTGAATTCATGATGTATTTGAAGTGAAGCTTTTTAAAAACTGTTACTCTTCAGAGATAAAAAGTAGGTAAAAATAATAACCTAGCAACACGGATAACTAAAAACAGTTTAACATTAATCCAAAAATTTTAAATAATTTATTGAAGAGAGATATATTAAATATTTGAACGGAAAAATGTAACTATTTTAAAGATTTCAATTGTCCACAAATAAAAATATTCCAATCCCAGCAACAATGTTATCAGTAATTTTAGAGAATGTGACTGTGAGTCTATAATACACACATAGAAATAAATATAATATCTAAGCAGCTTATTAAAAATAAGACTTTTGAAAAACAGATGCCTTGCTAGATTCATGAACATTTAAAATGATACAATGATTAAAATATTGTGGCAGCAGAATAGGAACAAATGACAAAATCCATGGTAAAAACAAAAATAGGCCACCTAGAAATAGAATACCACAGATGTGGATAGTATTAGAGTGCCATTTCAAATTAGTAGAAAAATATTGGACAATTTAATAAGTGGTGTGGAGAAAAACTGGGTATCTGTTGCAATAATATATAATTACTTTCGTATTTCAAAGCATGCATGAAATAATTACAGACTGACTGAAGACCTAACAACATATGCTTATTCTATTTCATTTAAAAGTGCTCATAATCATGGCAAAAAAAAAAAAAAAAAAAAAGTCAATTCAAAATATGTATGAACAGATTACGCAGTAGAGTAATGCTCCTTGCAGGAACAAGCACATTCCAAACTTTTAGTCGAATAAGACTAAACCCTTCATTTCTTGCTCAAGTTAACATCCATTTTTATTGTTTCAAGAGGTGATCCAGGGTCTCAGGCTCTTTCCATTTTATAGGTCAGCTGTATGCCATGAGGCTGCCAAGGCCACACTGCATCTTTTGCTTTCTAAAGAAGATATTTCTAATTATCTGGACATTCTCAGTTACCTTGACAATCCAGAATAGGTACCCAGTTTTGTGATTCATCAAATATGGTTTCTTTTAAAGATTTGTTCTATAATGGGGAAATTTTCAACTATATGAAATACATTTATGAACTTCCTTCATTCTTCAAAGTTGTCAGATAAATGGAGTGTACTAACCAAAGAATGCCCAAAGTTATTTTTCAAGCTTAGTGTTTTAGAATTCCTTACAGTTCTCTGGCAGTCAGTAAATATTTGGTGAAGTGCTAATCAAATAATCATCTACCATATATACAGTTTAAAAGAGATTGGTCATTTATTTAAAAAGAAATTTACCATCTAGTTCCAAAAATAACTGAATTAGAGCAACATAAAACATGCACAAGACAAGAGTAAGTTTTTCAGCATTCAAACAAATCAGAGTGAAAATCATGTATTTTTAAAATTCTCTTCTCGATTTTCTAGGGACTAGGTACGGGCAAAAGTTGACTTGCTAGAAAAGATTTAAAGAAAATGATAGCCTGTAATCCTAGCACTTTGGGAGGCCAAGGTGGGTGGATCACCTGAGGTCAGGAGTTCAAGACCAGTCTGACCAACATGGAGAAACCCCATCTCTATTAAAAATACAAAATTAACCAGGCAGTGTGGTGCATGACTGTAATTCCAGCTACTTGGAGGCTGAGGCAGGAGAATTGCTTGAACCTGGGAGGTGGAGGTTGCAGTGAGTTGAGATCGTGCCATTGCACTCCAGCCTAGGCAACAAGAGCAAAACTCTGCCTCAAAATAAAACAAAACAAAAACAACAAAAAAAGAAAACTATAACATTAAACTGTCTGATTTACTAGTTATAAAAGTAACCTTTACATTTTATCACTTTAAACCAACTTTCCTAGTAATCATACTTAGAAAAATCCACTATTAATAGATACTTCACTTGTTTTCATAGATCATCAGGTTCTTTGTTTTTATTCAGTTTCTTGACCTGTCTACAATGCAGTGAGAATAGAAAACATAGGTCACTACATCTTTTTTTTGTTCATCTCTATACAAGAGTTAAAGACCATCTCAATATACAGTTTTCAAAAGCATTGAAAATTGTAATTACTGTTTCCAAAATTCGGGTAACAGACAACATGTAACTGGAAGGTATTAAGTTATTGTTGTTGTCATAGTCATTACTGCTGTTACTGTCTTGGAAGAGAAAGGAGAGTTACAATTCCATGGCTTGTAACTTATAATCAACTCAGAGCTAACTCAAGAATAACCTTAATATTCCCTCCTATAATTCTACTTTTATTCCTACAGAGAACCAGAAGTGTGGAAAAACTTAGTGTAGGAAATATTGACAGTGGGAGTGACAAATTTGTTTACCTTTCCATGAGACATCTTTTAACATGGTTTCATACCCAGAGAAAGATTTTTTTTTTTCCCCAGTAAGGAGCATCATATGAATGTCACTGTAGGAATTTTATTAAGGAACCATTGGATACTTCAGATTTGATAGGTTCATATGGGAGAAGAACATTACATTTATGTGCTTTCGTATTTTTACAAAAATAAAACGTATCTGACTAAGTGACCATCTTACAATACTTTTTGGCAAGTATGTACTGTCAAAGATAACAATAATTGGTTTCTGATTAGGCATGAGGGGAAGCAGTAGAGATTTAGGGGTTATGAATATGTTGTTTAGACAGGACATAGAAGGGAAATAATTGCTTAGTTGCTACTTTAGTAAAGAGTGAGAATCACATTTGCCCAAAGTAATATGGTTTGTACTGTTTTTAAGGCAAGGATGAAACACTGAAATAATGGCACACAGGTGAATTGAAAAGAAGACATAAAATCAGCTGTGAAAGAAAATTTGCTTTGATTTGCTTAAATCCTGTTCCCCTATGTTCCTAAGGGACGCTAAGTATCTTTGTTAAGACTCTTACATATCCCAGGTAGATCCAAGAAGGTATCTGCTGCAGTCCATTTAGTCTTGTTCTAAAGGAATTAACTGAGGCTGGGTTTATTTTGATCACAATTCTGCGGGCTGTGCAAGAAGCATGGTACCAGATCTGCATCTAATGAGAGCTTCAGGCTGTTTCCACTCATGTTGGAAGATGAAAGAAAGCCTACATGCGCATAACGAGAGGAGGAAGTGAGACAGAAGATAGGTGCCAGGCTCTTTTTAACAACCAGCCTTCATATAAATCAACAGAGCGATAACTCACTCATTACTTCAATGATGATACCAAGCTGTTCATGGGGCATTTACCCCCGTAAATCAAACATCTCCCATTAGCCCTATTTCCAGTACTGGGAACCAAATTCAACAGATTTGGCAGACAAACATCCAAACCAAAGCAGTAACAGTGTAACATTTCATAGTAACGTTATGATCATTTGCCATATGCCAAATATTGCGATAAGAAATGTATATCTTACAGAAACTTATTGGCTACAAATTTATACCCATATTTTACAAAGCCAGGAATAAAATTAAGATCTAACTGACACCAAAGTCTATCTTTGTATTCCTGCACAGAGACAATGCTCTCTACAAAATACTTTGTTAAAAGGAGATAGCATAAACTACTTAATATCCTTAACATTGTATCTTTAAGATAATAGATTTTCCTCTTATTTGTTTTTGTTTTTGCAGTTGTACATGTATATATTTTTCTTTTAGATTAATCAATTAATTGCTATATAGCCTTTGCCTTCTTTTCAAAACATTTTAAAAGAATATGTTACTAGAATATTTCCATTTCCTACCAACTTAGAATGACAAAGAGTGAACTAACCCTCCTTACAGAAGCTACAAAAAATTAGGACAAAATATCTGAAACAACTAATTTCAAGACATCAAGCAAAGAAGGACAGTTGTCTGTGAATGAAAGGAAACAAATAAACTATGCCCTGTATATATCCAATCGTAATGCCTAGAAAGAGTTTTTAAGCTATAATGAAGGAAGAGGTAATACAGACAGAGTTCAACAGTTTCCCTGAATTGAGGAAACATTACTGGATGTCTGTGGAGACTAAAGTATAGATTTAAGAGTACGAGAAAGGATAAAGCTGAACTGAGAAGTCCCCATCCAGCTTTGAAACGATTCCATATTTGTGCAGTCACGTAAAGAAACTACACAAGGGTAAGAGAAGAATCACACAAAAAATATTAAAAGAATAATTTCCAAAGTTAAGAAAAGACCAACAGTAGTTCCTGTTACCACCAATGAGAGTAGAAGAGCAAATAATTCAGTAAGCATTGATTAGAAAAGTCAGCAGAAGTTTACCTGAGCAGTGAAACAAAATTAGCCCTAGACTTAACATTGCTCTTGTCTCATATAGCAAATTTGAAGAGCAAGACCCAGATTTTCACACTACTTACAAATAATTTAATATGCCTCCCAGAAAAAAAAGCACCAGATTATTTCTAGGAATAGAAATAGCACCCAAAAGAGTAAAGTGTTAATATTTAATTTAAAAACTATAAGATAATGCAAAGAAGCAAGAAAATATAGCTCATGAGTAGAAAATTAAGGCCCGGCGTGGTGGCTCACACCAGTAATCCCAGCACTTTGGGAGGCCTAGGCAGGCGGATCACGAGGTCAGGAGATCAAGACCATCCTGGTGAACACGGTGAAACCCCGTCTCTACTAAAAATACAAAAAAATTAGCCGGGGTGTGGTGGCGGGCGCCTGTAGTCCCAGCTTCTAGGGAGGCTGAGGCAGGAGAATGGCGTGAACCCGGGAGGTGGCGGAGCTGGCAGTGAGCCGAGATCGTGCCACTCCAGCCTGGGTGACAGAGCGAGACTCCGTCTCAAAAAAAAAAAAAAGAAAATCAATTAAAACCGACTTAAAATGATGCAGATTATAAAATCAATCAATAAAAATATAAAAACAGTTATTATAAAAATGTCTCATATTTAATAAGTTAAAGTTTGAACACATATTAACATTGAGGACATTTAATAAAAACAGAAATTAACTTCTAACAGTAAAACCTCTAATATTATGTCCAAAATGCAGAACACACAAGATAGGATAAACAGAAGAACAGACATTGCAGCAGTTAACAGTCATGAACTTGAAGGCATAGCAATAATAGGAACTATTTAAAAGGAAGCACCGGGAGAAAAAGGAGAAAAAAAGAATAGATTATAAGGGAATTGTGAGAAAAATTCAAGTGGCCACATTTCTGTATAAATAAAGTACCTAAAGAAGATGTACAGAAAGGAGGAGGGAATTTAAAAAATACGTGAAAAATAATGACTGAACATTTTTGAAATCAGGTAAAAACCATAAACCCAAATATCAAAACAGCTTCGTGAAAACTAAGTCTGAACCCACGGAAACAGTTTCATTAACAACATCATAATGAAAGGACTAAAAACAAATGATTATGAGAAAAATCTTAAAATCGGCCAGATAAAAACATACATAGCTTTGCCTTCTTTTCAAACATTTTTAAAAATAATATGTTATGAGAATATTCATATTTCCACCACTTCTATTCTACATAGCACTGGAATTTCTAGCAAAAGCAATTAGGAAAGAGAAAGAAATGAAACGCATTCCAATTAGAAAGCAGGAAGCCGAATTGTCTCTTTTGCAGATGACGTGATCTTATAAATAGAAAATCCTGAACATGCCACACAAACTGTTAGAATAAACAGATGCAACAAAGTTGCAGGATACAAAATCAATGTACAAAAATCAGTAGCGTTTCTACATGGTTAATAAGAACTATCTGAAAAAGAAATCAAGAAAATAATTCCATTTACAAGAGGTATAAATATTAAGATACCTAGGAATAAATTTAATGAAAAACATGAAAGATCTTTTCACTGAAAACTGTAAAACATTCATGAAAGAAACTGATATTCCATGTTCATAGATCAGATGAATTAATATTGTTAAAAAACCATAATAACCAAAGTGATCTATAGATTTAGTGCAATTCCTATCAAAATATGAATGATATTCTTCAAAGAAATAGAACACCAATACTAAATGTCATATGGAGCCACAAAAGTCACCAAATAACCAAAGCAATATTGAGAAAACAATAAAGCTAAAGACATCATACTCCCTGGCCTCAAAAATATACTACAAAGCTAAAATAACCAAACAGCACAGAACTGGTGTAAAAAGAGACACATGGAACAATGGAACAGGATAGAGAACCCAGAAATAAATCCACACATCTACAGCCAACTGATTTTTTTTAAAAAGTGCCAAAACACATTGGAAAAAGAACAATCTCTTCAATAAATGGTGCTGGGTAATTGGATATCCACACGCAGAAGAATGAGACTAGAAACCTCTGTCTTTATTTATATATTAAAAATAATCAACTAAAAATGGATTAAAGGCAAATGTAAGACACAAAGCAGTAACAGTACAAGAAAACATGGGGGAATGCTTAATGACATGGACTGGACAAGAACTTTTAAAATAAGATCTCAAAAACATGAACACAAGGAAAAATAGATAACAAAAGCAAAAACAGTCATATCAAACTCAAAAGCTTCTGCACAGCAAAGAAAACAATCAACAAAGTGAAGAGATAACCTACAAAATGGGAGAAAATATTTGTAAAGTATACATCTGACAAAGGTTTAATACCCAGAATATATAGGAATCCAAACAACTCAATAGCAAAATAAAAAGAAAACAATTTAATTTTTTAAATGGGCTAAAGACCTAAGTAGACACTTCTCAGAAGGCAACAAATAGCCAATGGGTATATGAAAAAACGTTCAACATCACTAATCATTAGAGAAATCAAATAGAAACCGCAATGAGATATTACTTCACCAGTTAGAATGGCTATCAAAAAGACAAAAAATAATAAGTATTGGCAAGGATTTAAAGAAAAAGGAAGCCTTATGCAGTCTTAATGGGAATGTAAATTAGTAGAACCATTGTGGAAAACAGCATGAAGTTTCCTCAAAAATTAAAAGCAGAACTACTATGTGATCCAGTAATCCCACTACTGAGTATATATAAAGGAAATGAAATTAATGTGTCAGAGATATCTGCATTCCTACCACCTATGTGTTCAACAATTAATGAATAAAGAAAATGTGAGATGGAATGAAATGCTATGAAATACTAATGACATAGTATAGAATGCTATGGAATAAAATAGAATACTATTCAGCCATAAAAAAAAAAAATGAAATTTTGCTATCTGAAAAACATGGATGAACCTGGAGGACATTATATTGTGAAACAAGTCAGAACAGAAAGACAAATACTGGATGATCACACTCATATATGGAATCTTAAAAAGTTGATTTTATAAAAGTAGAAAATAGAGCAGTGGTTATTAGAGACTTGGAGGGTAGAGAGAGGAAAGATGGCAAGAGGTTAGTCAAGAGGTACAAAGTTACAATTACAAAGAAGAAATAAATTCTGATGTTCTATTGCGTGATATTGTGATTATAGTTAATAATGTGTATTTCAAAATAACTGGGATTTTTAACGTTCTAACCACAAAATGATAAACGGTTGAAGTGATAGATATGCTAATTACTCTGATTTGATCAATTCACAGTATACGTGTATCAAAATAGATTTGTATCCTGCAACTTTATTGAATTTGTTTACCAGTTCTAACATATATTTGGAGACGTTTTAGAGTTTTCTATGTATAAAATTATATCATCAGCAAACAGAGAAAATTTCACTTCTTTCCCACCTATTTGGATGTCTTTTATTTCTTTTTCTTGCCTAAGTGCTCTGGCTAGGACTTCCATTACTATGTTGAGTAGAAGTGGCAAAAGTAGGTATCCTTGTCTGATTCCCCATCTTAGAAGGAAAGCTTTCAACTTTTTACCATTGCGTATAATGTTAACTGTGTATTTGTCATATAGGACTTCGTTTTAAAGTATATTTCTTCTATGCCTAATTTTTTTTTATTGTAAAACAATGTCAAATTTTGTCAAATGCTTTTTTTATTTTTGCATCCATTGAGATAATCATGATTTTGTCCTTAATTTTATTGTAGTATGCCACATTTATTAATTTTTGTATGTTAAACCATCCTCACATCCCAGAGATAAATCCTACTTTATCATGGCAAATTATCCATTTCATGTAGTGGTGAATTTGGTTTGCTGTTTTTTTTTTTTTTTTTTTTTCTTAACATTATTGCATTCATACTATCAGTAATATTGGCTCATTGTACTCTTCTTTTCTTTTAGAATTTGACCCCAAAGTACAGTCAACAAAATAAAAAAATTAAAAAATGGGATACACCAAACTAAAAAGCTCAGAAGAGCGAAAGAAACAACTACCAGAGTGAAGAAACAACGTATGTGTCAGGAGAAAATGTGTAACAACACATTTGATAAGGAGTTACCATCTAAAATACATAATGAATTTAAATAACTGAATAGCTAGAAAATAAATTAGCTGATTAAAAATTGGGTGAAAAACTTGAATAAATATTTATCAAAAAAGTCATAGAAATGGCCAACTGATACACTGAAAGATACTCAACATCACAGTTATTAGGGAATTGCAAATTAAAACCATAGTGAGACATCATTCAATGTGAAAAAAAGGAACTCTTACATGCTGTTGGTTAAAATGTTAATTAGTATTGTCACTATAGAAAACAGCGTAGAAGTCACCCTAAAAATTAAAAATAGTATTACCATATGATCCAGCAATCTCACTTTGGAGTATAGATCCAAAGTAACTGAAGTCAAAATGCCAAAAAGGTAAGTATTCTCATGTTCATTGCAGCATTACTCACAAGACCCAAGGTATGTAATCATCCTAAGTGTCTATCAATTATGCATGGATAAGGAAAATGAGGTAAATATATAAACAAGAATAAAATAATTATGCTAACGAAAGAAACTAGACAAAAAGAGTATACTACAATCTAGAAAATGCATACTAATCTTTAATGACTGAAAGGGGATGAATAGTTACCTGAGGGTAGTGTGTGTGGTAGAGGAAGAGAGTCAATGGTGTATGAGGAGACTTTTGGGGTGAATACATAATTATCTTAATTGTGGTGAGTTTCCACATGTGCAGATGTGTGTCAGTGTGATAGATGATGTGTGTCAAAACTTATCAAACTGTGCAATTTAAACACGTGCAATATATTTTACATTAATATCAATAATTTGATTTTTAAAAAGAAAAATCAGAGTTGAGGCTGTTGCAACAAAATTGATAACAATTTTAAAACACCTAAAACATCAAATTGCTTTCCAAATGAAGACATTTAGATTCCTATCTAAAGCTTTTCGCCTGTTTCATGTTTGAATCAACAGCATTTTTAAAGATGAATAATCATTAAATATATTACTGCAATTTAAGTATTTAGATTATTTTAAGTAACTACTGACTGTCGTTATTCCGGAATAAACCATAGCCAATAATCTCAAAGCAAACCAAATGACACCATTTCTAATCCAGCTGAGTAGGACTTGAAGGGCCATTTTTCTAATATGCAGAATACCTACTCCCCTATCACTATTCGGAATAGCAGTCATCAGCTTCAACCTGCTACAGTTGTAAATGTTCATAAAAATAAAAGTTTGTGTTCCAAATATCTTTAAAATAGGATATAATAATATATTTGTTAAAGCACATTCTGATAGTGAAGAGAGGAAGTCCAGGCATAGAAGTTTTTCCTGCTTACCCCCCAAGTTATTAAAATAATCCGCCCCATTTCAGCACTTGATTTTAAGAGACATAGCATGGAATATACATCGTCGTCACACAAAATGCTCTCAGTAAGCTCCATATTAGTATAAAATTGAGCTTTGTCTATGAACAATCTTCCTGAGTATTTTATTCTACTTGAATAAAAATTTTAAAACTGAAATTTGGACAGCAGACATTAAGCATAAGCTAAGCACTTGCGCTTATACAATATAAGGCTCAGATCACTGAGTTATAATCAAATTTAATCAGAAAGAATTTCCTAACCATCACAGATGATATTAGTTATCATCCTAAGTAACAAATTGGAAAAAAAATCTAAAATACTCTAATTCTTTAATTAAAAAATAAAATTAGATTTAGGGGGTGCATGTGCTTGTTACCTGGGTTTTATATGTATAATGGTGGAGGTTGAACTTGTAATGTGTCTATCACCCACATTTTGAACTTTATATCCCATAGGTAATTTTTCATCTCTCATCCTCTTCCAACCCTCTATCCTTTTGGAGTCTCCAGGGTCTATTCTCCTTATCTTTATGACCATGTATGCCCATCTCTTATGGTTTGGATTTGTGTCCCTGCCCAAATCTCACGTCAAATTGGAGAAGGAGACTGGTGGGAGGCGATTGGATCATGGGTCGGATTCCCCCCTTGGTCTTCTCGGGATAGTGAGTTCTCACAAGCTCTAATGGTTTAAAAGTGTGTGGCACTTCCACCTTCGCTGTCTCTCCCTCCTGCCACCATGTGAAGAAGGTCCTTCCTTCCTTTTCACCTTTCACCTGATTGTAAGTTTCCTTAGGCCTCCCAGTCATGCTTCCTGTTAAGCCTGTGGAACTGTGAGTCAATTAAACCTTTTTTCTTCATAAATTGCCCAGTCTCAGGTAGTTCTTTAAAGCAGTGTGAAAACGGACTAATATGCCATCATTCACTTACAAGTGAAAATACATGATATTTTATTTTCTGCTTCTGAGTTCTTTCACTTAGAATAATGACCCTCAGCTCCATCCATATTGTGGGTATCTACCCAAAGGAAAATAAATCATTATATAAAAATGACACCAGTACATATTTATTGCAGCACAGTTTACAATAATAAAGTCATGGAAACAACCTAAATGTCCACCAACAGTTGATTGGATAAAGAAAATGTGGTATATATACTCCATGCAATACTGTGCAGCCATAAAAATGAACATAAGCTACTAGCATTTTAAGAGATCCCTTGATCAAGGCTGAAGAGCATGATCTCCTACTTCTCAACATTGCTTCTTGACTTTTCTCCCTGCTGAAACTGTCCTTTGCTTTTGTCATATCTATTTCAGTTGGCCTACGTTAGTGTACTCTTTACTTCATTATGTTACATTAGTGTCTCATTATAATCAATAATATAATCCACATGCTTCTTTTTCTAAAGAATGAAGGCCAAATAATTATCCTAAGTCACCTTCTTAAAGATTTTAGCTTGTCTACCATCTTGAAAGTTGTATCGTACTATCTTTCTACCTGGATATTTATGTGGATATCATCCCTGTAAGTAAATTTCGACTACTGGAATAATTCCTCTCACTTTTCTCCCGAGTTATGTATATCCCTTCTTATCTAATTATTTTGAAATATATATAATATATAAACTTTATAGATTATATACCTTATAGATGCATACATATTTCTGTGTGCACATGTGTATATATTTATATAAACATATATAAAAAACTGTTTTCAATGAAAGTTAGCATTGCCCTCTTCTTTGATTACTGATTATACATACTTATACAAATAAATGTTGAGATTATTTTTCACTTATCTATTTGGTGCCTAGTTATGCCATAATGGGCATATATTATCATATATTGTCATATAAGGTCTTTATATATGAACTCCCCATTTTATATAGTGTGTAAACAGTACATTTTTCTTGCATTCCCACTGTTGATTTAGTTTTTAGTTTAAACAGCTTGCCTAATGGAATTGTTGATTGGCAAAGAGGTGCTACAGTTTTTCTTCTAATGTTGGTATGTGGACAGCAGCTAGTCAATTTCAGACAGTTCAAACTACATGATAATGTTTTGGTTGTGAATATGCTGACAAATGATACTAAATTACAATATGTTTGGAACAACCGTCCCTTTGAACACCATGAAACTGTATTTTATTTACATGATTCATAGCTCATACAGGTCAACAACTAGATCACTTGTGTCACTCAATACTGAAGCAAAGATTTTCCTTGACTGTCTTCTTAGCCAACCCAAACTTTCACAGATCTCCTTTGATTCCTCTACCAATAGTCCAGGGTGTAAAAATGCCCAGACTTATTTGATTAATGTGATAAATCATAATGGTTCAGCGCAAAATGACTTTAAAGATTATTTCCTTTGTCTTATTTCAGGTACAAAAAGGCCTAGAAAGACTAAGGGACTATTGCAATATTATTTTAGAAAAGGAAAATTTGTCAGGTCCATAATAATGAACAAATCTTGATTTTCGGTCTAGTGTTTTGTTTTCTATTGCACCACAGTATTAAGTTGCCTAAAGCGGAATATTCAAGTTTGTTAATAAAATTAATTCCAGAATCGATCTACATATTAAAATTATATTCTTACTAAATCATATTTATTCCAGAAAAGTTGATGCAATTCTGGACATAATGAGGAAAACAAAGCCATCTCATTGCTGAAAAATATTCTGTTTCTGCACTCTGGAGAAAGATTTGGCATGTTATGGAAATGACAATAAACATTTTCATCATAAAAGAGTTCATGGCCGGGCGTGTTAGTTCACGCTTGCAATCCCAGCAGTTTGGGAGGCTGAGTGAGGCAGGCAGATCACTTGAGGTCAGGAGTTCAAGACCAGCCTGGCCAACATGGTGAAATGGCATCTCTACTAAAAATACAAAAATTAGCTTACCATGGTAGTGCATGCCTGTAGTCCCAGCTGCTTCAGAGGCTGAGGCAGGAAAATCACTTGAACCCAGGAAGTGGAGGTTGCAGTGAGCGCAGATTAGGCCACTGCATTCCAGCCAGGGTGACAGAGCCAGACTCCCTCTCAAAAAAAAAAAAAAAAAAAAAAAGGAGTTCATGTGGCTAAACAATCACATGTAGTTATTAATGTTTTTATTTGGGGCAACAAAATTAATATGCACAAAAGTGTTACAGTGAATTATCTGTTGGAAAAAAAAGATGTAAAGATCTTGAATTTTGGTTTTTTGAACTGACAGCCAATTAAAAAGTTGTAACAGCTTCAGGAGGCAACAGCCAGAATGATGTGGGTTGGTCATTATGTTAGTATTTATTTATTTAAGTATTTTAGGTAACCACAAACTTACAATTCACAATTCCATTAATTATTTTCAGGTCTTTGTCTCCCTTTTTAAATGAAACAAAGATTCTCCTTATACATATATATACTAAAGAAGTTAAGAATTTCATGTTTGATCAAACTTTTGCTCATTAGTACATGTTTCTGGTTTTCTGTTTTTACCTTAATCCTTTAAAATAAAGCATTGTCCTTGAACCCAAAATCAACAATAACCTCAGAGTTTGACATTAAGGGCCTTAACATTTTACAAATGAATAAAAAGTTAGTGCCTCGCCCAAGTTCACATAAAAGTTTGAAGGTGCAACTAACCCCTAAATATCTTAGCCCTGAATCCAGTTTTACTTCCACTATATTATATTGTATCTACCAATCAGAGTAAGGAATTTAAACAGTACTTCATTTTAGTGTCATTGCCACCAAGAGTTGATATTCTTTGGAGATATTTTGCATAAAGCCCACTTCAATTATTTAAACTTGAGAAAAAACATTTTACCCCATTTAAATCTATATTGTTCATCTTTTTTAGCTTTAAAGTAGTCAGCAGGGAATGCAAACCAAGCCGTCTGAAACCTGGACAAGCTCCTGAATGGAGCTCAGTGCTGTCTCCTTCTGAAACAATCATAAACATTTATGTTTTGGAAATGGTTGAAGCCTTAGGAAAAAAAGAAGCCATAATGATCTGTTGTTGCTGATAGTCTAATGATACATAATAGTAATCATGGCAACAATAATAACAACAAATCCTGATCAGATGATGAGGCAGAAATAGAAAGCAATGGGTTTTGGATGAAAAAATGGGACAGTTTATAGCATTCTAAGGAACACAGGTGCTCTTAGCGTCAGTGTGTTTTCTAGGCCTGTATAGAAACATCAAGTGAAAAGTGACAGATGCTGCCTCCTTCCTGCTGCTTTTGAAAACTTACTTTTCTGTATTTCAGAATGAAGAGCTTGAGTTCTTGTATTTTCTAAATGGAATCCTTATGTCAAACTTTAATTTAACATAAAACTCTAGAGAAACTACCATGAATGTGAAACTACCATTTTGAGTCGAGGTCATTTTCTTGTTGTTCCCTTTATGTTTGTTTCTAATCTTATCATAAAACCTTGCTAATGCTCTCAGGAATTTGTTTTGCTAGTTTATACTTTGCTACTTCACATGAGCTTTTTAATTTCCATTGAAATGCATATTCATATCACATTTATTCTCACTTTTTTTTCTAATCCTTCACCATGATGATCCCTGCAACCTAATGAGTATGATGGCCATCCAACACATCTCTGTGTGTTGCTTAAAACACATGCCGTACTAGGTATACTTTTGCCATTCTACGTATATCTGATACTGGGATTAACCGTGGTCTGTATTTTAGACCAATATTTATTATCCACTAGCCTATAACTTTCTGAGAAGTATGTAATTTAAGAATAACTTTTTGTAACTTTAGACACACTATGCAACTGCAAACTAAACTTCTACCAATGGTTAATTAGCGATACTTTGACATACAGAGTGTCTTTCAACTGGAAGTCATCTTCAACCTGTTCAGACTACTCACATGCGATCTAAAAAAGATCAAAGAAAATGATTTTCTTATTTTATTACGTTTTTTTTTTTCAGATAATAGGACAACATTGTAACGACTACACAACATACCAGGAGAAGGAACTTGAGAACTTGTTAAGGAATATGAAAAGACTATGTAAATCATGAAAAGCTTTAGTGTTCACTAATCCATCATTGTAGAAATATTAAGTGAAGGTTGGATTAAATGCTATCCAGGAATATTAAGTTATACCTGTCCCACTACAAAAAAATTAAAACAGATGGGAAAATCTTAGAATTCCATATAACTGGAAAGAATTTGGAAGCATAGTGAACTTCCAAGGAAAGGCAAATAAATCTGATGAACATGTGGCAATTTTATAACTCTGAACCAGACTCATTCTTCAGGGGACTGAAAAGACTAAAAATGATGGAACTAGGATTTTGGAAAGATGATTGGATAGTAACAGAAATATTATTTCCCATAATACCGATATTTTGCTAAAACAATCATCGAAAGGAAAGATAATTTTTAGCAAACACCAGCCAACAAAATATAATCCTCTAAAGTTTATTTTGAACAATTCTAGGGAGATTGTTTCTGTTACTCTCTCTTCCCATTTCAATCTTCAGACTTATCTTCAGACTTTCCCTTTAGTGTTAGATGGTTACTTCTTAGTTGGTTAACCTCACTCAAAATGACATAGAGGACCTACAATTTTATTGAGTCTTCTTTATGTCTTTACAGATGAAAACTACAAGCAACCGAGCAACTGGAGGTTCATGTTCGCTCTCCCATATAGCTTGTGCCCTAGATCCAGCACACTGTAGATCTCTTTATGTTGCAAACGGTTAAATGGTATAAGCTTTGACACTGGCCCTCTACACATCTCTAAAATAACACTATTAAACCAAACTCAATATTCAGTCAATGTAAGGGGAAAAAAAAAATAGGGCTTATTAAAAAGGGCTACAGGCTTAAAAAAAAAAAAAAAAAAAAAAAGAGATGGGAGCATACATTCATTGGAAGGAAACCCACAAGCATTTCCATTAAATTGGCTATATAATAAATGTAAATAAATTATACAATGTCTCTGTGCAATTGCCAAAAGGAAGCTAGGTATTAACATTAACTAAATGAGAAAATAAAGAGTGAAATAAAAACTATAATAGACCAAGTCCTACTATGACTGAAAGGAGTGATATGTAGAGTCAACTTTGTAAATATTCCAGTTACAGGTGACAGATGAGTGAGGTTCACTTATAATGAGAAAATAAAGTGTGATATAATGAGTGGTGAATAATGGAATAGAGAAATACAGCTTTTCAATTATAATCATTTTTCAAGGAGAAAACAGCAAACAAACCAGCAACAGCAAATCATAGACAGAAAAGAAAACCTGCATGTGAGATTGAGAGTTGAAAGCCTGATCATTAGATGCTAAAATTAATAAGCAGAAATGAGTAACAATCCATATGCTTAAAAATATTTATTTCAAGATAAAGATTTCAACTATCCAAGGAAGGGGAAAGGATAACTTTACTAAAGTTAGAATCATAATAGCTTTAGATTCATCATCTACAAAATTAAATGCCAGATGAAGTAAAGCAATGTACAGTTCAGAAGAGGATGCACTTCAATAATTTACTTGAGTCATCTCTGGTTTTCATCCTTTGATTTTTAAAGAAACATTCTATTTTAGTATATAAATTACATAGTCAATCAAATCCAACATTACGTTCTTGAAAATTTGCCAAGAGAACATTTTTCAAGGGAAAAATCTGTCTAACATTAAAATATTGAATTTTTAATTTTGGTTACCCACATTTTTCTCAGTATCTACTACAGTTCCTGCAAGAAACAAATGAATAAAAAATTGTTTTTCTGCCTGTAACTCATTAGTGAGATAAAATCTAATGACTCTAATGATCAAATCAAATTATAATTTTTGAAATCTGGAACAGAAGTGATTTATTTTCAGACAGGCTTTTGTTTCAATATCCTTGTATTGAAGTCAATATGCAACCAGATGAATGACCTAGCAGTAGTTATATTCTACCCTTGCTAAAGCTGGCTACAGTTGAGTTTTGTTTCTGGTTTATGAGTCTTCTACCTATAGATGAAGTAACTTTGCCAGTAACTAACATCTGCAGAGTCAATTATATTTTGGAAAGAGAAAATGTAGCTGGCATATTATACAAGAATAAAGATGCTTGGAAATAAAAATAAATTTATGGCAACATGTTGCTAAATAATAAGTTACTCTGATTTAATAGAAAAAATAAAAAAAGGTATAATTTTTAATTTCTACATAATGATTTAATAATAAAATTACCTGATAGTGTGGCAATGTACCTCATTAGAAATTTTACTTTAGAACCAGAAATAGATGTTGAGAGTTCAGTTGAATAGAGAGTTGTCAAATAATTATTTTTGGTGTATTATTTTACATTGGAAACACAAAGCATCCTTATAATAAAATGTTATACACTATATTAATAAATCTTAGAAGTATCATTAGATAATATATTATATATTATAAATATATATTATATATTAATAACATATATAATATTAATATATAATCTATTAATATACAGTCCTATAGATTAGTATATTATATAACATCACATAACATATAAAATATATTATATAATATGTATTATATAACATGTATTATATATTACATATTATATATATTATATATAGAGAGAGAGCAGTGTTCATTACAGTTATTAAAACAGCAAGAATTGAAAGCAAACTAAATTTCCAGCAACAGAAAATTTCTGAATAATGAAAAAACAATTCAATATCATACTATGGTAATAATGTAACGATTTAGATTATATACAATATGTCTAAAATTATTCCATCAAATAGAAAAACTTCTAGAATATGAAACAAAATATTAAAAATTGTTAGCTTTTTGACAGGGAGAGGAAGAGATTCTCTACGATTTTATCATTTTTTTCACCTGTACTTCCTGTGGAATTTAAAATAAAAACGTTAAGAATGGAAGAAAGAGTATGGAAGTGCCTCAGAGTCGGGACATTCCCTTGGCCTTGTAGAATAGGCTGGATGTATGTGCGTAAGTGGGAAAGTGTGTGTATCCACGCATGTATATATTCTTCCTTGTTTAATAACCTTGTAACTACACAGGTTTATCACCAATGTATGTATTCTGTTTCAAATTTCCAGAAGACCTTACTATCAAGCTAAATTTTGACTAATGCTTGAGCTACATATGTGATCTTATAGAGATCCAAGAGATTCACTTACGAAGGAGAAATGAAAGTTCAATATCCATTTTTAGTTACTGGACATAAGTTACTGATATTCTACTTCATGACATAATATGAAATTTTATGTTCTAAGACTTATGGTCCTTTTCACACACTTTAAACTAAAGTTATTTTTCTGTTGTAAAAGAAAATGGAAAAAAATTATTTAGCTAAGGGCACCCTTCTTTGAACTTCTGTTTTAAGCATACAGGAATGTAGCAAGACTAACATAGTTTAATCCAAATATCAATAAAGTGTCTTCAGTTGGCCAAGCGCAAATACCCAAGTCTAGTAGGGCTCTCAGTGTATGAAACTAAAGCTTTTCAAAATATATTAATCACTAAGATAAATGACATATTAATAAATGACTTGATGGTAACCTTGATGTATCTTTCCCCCAGAATTCTAGAAGAAATTATTTTAACTACTTTCTGAATCTTCACATACATGTGACTAACTTTGAATTGGTGGCTTTTCAGTCCCAGAATTGATAGGGGATTGATATTTTGGGATTGTTAATGCTGCTCAATGACTTCACATCATTTCATTCATTTACTATTAACAAAATATAGGTCATAAAGTTTACTTTCTAAATGTATACAATCTAATTATATGCATTTATTCTATTAAAATGATGAAACTTACATTTTGTTCTCCAATGATCTTTAACAAAATTTTATAATAAAATTATCTAGTGGTTAATACGACACTATTTTTCTGACTGTTTAAATTTTTTTTATTGTACTTTAAGTTCTAGGGTACATGTTTAAAATAAATTACCTATTAAATCATTTACATTACACCTTTTTTTTCCCCAAAAATAAAGGCAACTTTAAAAGATGCACATATCATGAAACAGTATCAGTGGATATGATAGCATATTTCTTTCTATTAAAAAACCTAGCTGGGTTTTAGAAAAAATAAATCTGAGGTTGGCTTTGTTTCAGTGAATACTACCTTCTGTACCTGGAAGAATACTGTCTATCCTTCAAAGTCGTTACCACTCTCCTGATAATCTCAACAACCAACACTAGAAATAATTCCATGTCACTCTGTTCTTTAATACTTTACAGAATTCTACTAATCACTTTGGGTGTTTTTTCCTTTCATTCAGTCATTAGTTACGAGCTGCTTAAATGGAAAAAGACAGTGAGTTTTATTTTCTCTACATTCTCAATTTCTAAGAGAATGCTAATCACTTAGTAAGCATTCAATTGTTTTGAGTCTAAAAGAATAAATAAATGATTATTTTATGTCAATGACCCAATCTAAAAATACACAGGAACCAACCCTGCAATTGTACACAGTGGATTTATTACTCATTGCAGCAAAGGAGAACATACACTATGGGGAAACAGGGGTTTCTCAGTAAAAGAGTGTTATAAAGAATTTGTAGGAGTTAGGCTTTGGTTGCATTATTCAGGGTGCATCTAAGTATGTGGGGGTTCAGTCTAGATTAGGTACTGTCAGAAACTGGGGGAAATTCTATAATTGGGTACTTCAATAAATCTTACCTACAGGAAGGGGAGACTAGTATAAAACTGTAATTGATCAAGAAATACCAATTTCTAATTTTGACTGAGTGATGGGGCATTTGGTATTTTTGTGGGTGGCAAAGGAAACCTGCTTTTATTTCTGCTTAGAAAAAATTATGAAGTGGCCTTACTGTCTCATTTTATCATGGTCTCACAGTGACCTTACTATTAAGGTTGTGAGATAGGAATTGTGAGGCTGGAATTCTGTAAGATTATTTATGTGTAATAAGATAATAGCATGCCCTAGCTGTGAGAGTTAGGCCAGCTCATGATCGTCAGGAGTTACTCTTTCGTTCTCTTCATTTATGTCTATCATTTCAAAATTTACATAATTGCAGAATAAGTTTCAAACTTTTTAAATAAACTTTTTATATTAATGGGTCTATGAAATATTTTACAGACCATATTGTTGAAAAATGGTTATATACAAAATGAATCAAACTTAATATTTTAGTAAATATTGCCTCTGCCTACTTTAAATTTTATAAAATGAGATATCATTAATAGAATAATTTTGGTGACAAAATAAATATTTGATTTGCATTTCTCTTCAGATATATTTATGCATAGAATAAAAATCTTAAACAAAAAATGTCTAAGGAAAGGACAATATTTTATATTACCTTTATGGGGAGCTTATCCTAATAACTTCATTTCCTAATGTCATACATTTTGTACCTATTTGTACATAAGTCTTCTAACTTTTGCTAACTTTTGATTTTGCTATTTTACATCGTTAAATTACATGTCTTCTAATTTTTCTAGGCCCTTGTTTCTTACTAACCCCAAATTTATTTGCACAGTGCAGTCCCCGATACACATTAAGCACTCAACTTGCATGCTTACTCCAAGCAGTATGTTACAAATTTCAAATAATTGTCTACCAATATCTGTCTAGTTGTTTTTATATTTCTGATCACATGGAATAATGTATATTTTAAATAACTATACAAATGTAACTTATCACCCTTAATTATATCGTAATTATTTCAGTTGTCCTCACTCATGTTTGTTTGTTTTCCCTAATCATTACTGGACTTTTAGTCATTCATACTGACTCATATTCCATAATGTTTAAGAACATTTGATCTCTAGAGTCTGCTCAGATTTGACTGCTCACGTTTGAGTTCTGGTGCCATTATTTACCAACACTCTCAATTCTCTACGCCATGAAGAGAACATCCGAATAATGGGAATAATAATAGTATTCAACTTACAGGATGGTTGTAAGGAGTTATTTTATGACCTGGGCAAAGTGGCTCAGGCCTGTAATCCCAGTGCTTTGGGAGACCAAAGGGGGGTGGATCACTTGAGGTCAGGAGTTGGAGATCAGCCTGGCCAACATGGCAAAAACCCTTTCTCTACTAAAAATATAAAAATTAGTGAGGCGTGGTGGCGCAAGCCTGTAATCTCATCTACTCAGGAGGGATTATAAATAAAATGAAAAATAAAAAATAAATCAATATGATAGGTAAAACACTTAAAAATAATGCTGGAATATAATAAACCCTCGAAAAAATGTTGAATATTATACCTACGCTTTTAAATTTATATTTATACTCAATTACTTCTCATTATATAGTGTGCAATCATATCCTCTATGGTTTCACTGATCCTGCCCCTACTTAACCACTATCTCTTTCTATTCTAGTCTATTCCTACTTCATCCAGATTAATCCTCCTAAAGATTTAGTCATTTCATACAAAAGTCAGGATGCATGATTGAATTATATGCTTACTGAAAAAACATTACATTCCTTACCCTCCAAGAATTTAATAATCAATGACCTTCAAGTTCAAGGCCTCAAACAATTCAACTTCATCCATTAAAATGCTCAACCACTAATTTATTCATTTAATAGAGTGTCTACTACCTGAACAATTAATTTTACAATTGAAATTAGAAAAAAACAAAAACTCCAAAATATTTTCATTTGCTTTCCCTCATGAGTATTCTTCTCATGGTTACGACTTAACTTTCATTTTTAATTGTTCCATTTTGTTTGTAATGCCTTTTTGTTGTGTGCAACAGAGTGTGAACTCATATTTTGAAAGTTCATAGCTTTGCATTTTGTTTGCATTTTCTGTTACTTTTCTCTTTGTCTTGATTGTAGTTTTTTTTTCTTCTTTTCTTCTAACAGTTCCTTTGTAATGGACTGACTTAAGGAAATACAGTTACGTATAACTTACAGTTGTTAGATTAGTTTTAAATTTTTAAGTATGAAATTGATTAATTTTAGCTATTCTCTACTACCTCATTTCAAGGTTTTAAAATTAAGTGAATCTCAGAACAAATTATGCCAAACATACATGTACTTATCAAACAACTGTCTGTTAGTAGTCACAACACATTCTTTTTTTTTTTTTTTAGACAGAGTCTTGCTCTGTTGCCCAGACTGCAGTGAGGTGGTGCAATCTTGGCTCACTTCAACCTCCACTTCCAGGGTTCAAGCGATTCTCATGCCTCAGACTCCCAAGTAGCTGGGATTACAGGCATGCACCACCATGTCCCGCTAATGTTTGTATTTTTAGAAGAGACAAGGTTTCACAATGTTGGCCACGCTGGCCTTGAACTCCTGGCCTCAAGTGATCCACCCACCTTGGCTTCCCAAAGTGCTAGAATTACAGGTGTGAGCCCCCTCACCCAGCCACAACACATTTTATGCAACATATTCAGTAAATCCAATAAATTCTAGCTATATGTTTGGGCGGTATAAATACCACTTTATATGAAATGTTCATGCCAGGGACATGAAACGATTTTCCAGAAGCAAATATTTTTACCATTTTAATTGATATCATTGAATCAGAATTATCCCTAACCTTTGACTGGGTAGAGGGCCATTGAAGGATGAAGCTTCAGATACCATCCCTAAAGAAGCAAGGAAGCGATCTCTCTAGATTCTGATATCCTCCTCATGCAAAGATGAGGAGTGTGTCTAAAATATGTTTGTTAATCTATATTTCTTGAATTCTTTCAGTTCCATCAGTGAAGGTCTATCTTTAACTATAATTATACTAATTAAAATGTTTCTTATTTAAAAATTATAAATCAATGTTAATCTCAAGTGCTGGAGATATGAAAAAGCAAAGTGCTTATTGTAGTGGTACATACTATGGAATGTAACATATCTGATATTGTAACCATCCATTAAATACACATTTTGAAGTAGTACAGTTAACTGCCCTAAAGTCATAGAATATACTGACACACACATACTTAATAATACATACTGATATATCTTGAAGTTACAGACATTGAAACACTACCCATTGCAATAAAAAATACATTTGTACAAGACAAAGGCTACAAATGTCTGTTTTATATTGAGTGTTATTATCTAATGGAAATTATTTCCTAATTAGATATGTATCAATCCATTTAAATGAACTGAACAAAATATTGGCATAAAAATCTAATGAAACGAATTTAGCCCTGCTATCCAGACTAATGATGTCACTGGCATTTTAATCTCAAAAGCAATGTACACAAAATAACTAACCTGAAGATTTATTTCATCCTGAAAGTATGAATTATTACTAAAGGCATAGATTTGAGAGATGGTAATTTCAAAATCTATCTAGCCTTCTGAATTCACTCTTTATCCCCTCCTTCAAGTTATTTTCCTGGTAATTTTAAAAAATTCTGTAAATCACAATATTATTGTTCAAGCAATATATGTGGAATATATCTTAGAAATAGAAATAAATGGTTGTTTCAAATAAAGGTATGGTAAAATCTGCTACAGTAACAGTGACTTTATTCTTCCCAATAATTTTTGAAGTCTGACTTATGTAAATTACAGACAATTTTATTAGTTACACAAATATTTAGAATTGTATATGTTTTGGTGTGTTAATTATTATAAAATATGCCTCCTTATCTCTAGTAAGACCTTTCGTCTTACTTACATTTATGGTCTAGTAAGACCATAAAGTCTACCTGTTTTTAACATAACAACTATAAAAGCTGTAATTTCATAAATGCAATGTTACAAATTACCAAAAATGTGGCAGCCTGAAATTACATTTATTATCTTATAATCTCTGGGTGTCAGGGGTCCAGACCCCATTTAGCTGGGTACTCTGCTCATAATCTCAATACTATCTGCTATTTGGGGCTCCTTCTCAAGCTTACTGCATGTTGGCAGAATTCATGTTGGTGCACCTGTAAGACTGAAGTCAATGCTTTTCTATTGGTCCTTGAATAGGACTTGCTCTCAGTTCCTAGAGGGTACCCTTACATTTCAGCCATGAGCCCTTCCCAAAGCAGCTTAGATCTTCAAAACGAGCAAGACAGACCCTCTCTGTCTCTCATTCTATCTAGCTCTATCTCCATCTCTACCTCTCTCTCTCTCTCTTTAGGAAAGGTCTGGGGTTTCTTTTCAAGGACTCATCTAACTTTGTCAAGCCTACCCAGGTTAATCTCCTTTCTAATCACCTTAAAGTCAAATGACAAGGCACCTTAATTATATAGGCAGAATCCCTTCACCATTGCCACCTTTCATGGAGTGAAATCCGAGGGCATTCACAAATCCTACTCGTGCTAAAGGGGCTCACTTCCATAAGTAATGCAAGAACTTAAGAGATCTTCAACTACATGTGATATTCTTTGACTTTTGTTCCTTTATTGTCATGTGTTTTTTAACCTCATAAGACATTGGTATTACCATAATTTTCTACAGTGAACATGCATTATACTCATAGGTTTATTTATTCCGTCTCCACCTTTTTTTTTTTTTTTTCCTGTTTTTGCTTCCCTGTAGCTCCATCTGGGAAAATGTTTCTTCTATCCTTTACTGATACTTCTCGTGTCTCCTATTGTGCAGTTTGGTTCCTGATGAATTCTGTCAAGCTTTTGGCTTTATTTATCACGATAAGGTCTCTATTATCATTTTATAGAGTTTTCTTTAAAGGCAGGATGTTCTAAGAAACAGATGACAAAACAGTACTAGACATAAAAGAAATGTATTAGAGAAAATGACTGTAAAAGCACATGAGGAAGGAACAGGGAAAGGTTGGAAGTTTCCTCAGATAATGCAGGTCAGACTCTGAAAGATAAAGGGAAGAAGGTAGAAATGGCAGAAGGGTAGTTAGAAGTATCGCAGCCTAACATATATTTCTAGAAAAAATTTACTGAGCCTTTTTTCATGTGTCTGTTGGCTGCATAAATTTCTTCTTTTGAAAAGTGTCTATTCATATCCTTTGCCCATTTTTTGATGGGGTTGATGTTTTCTTGTAAATTGTTTAAGCTCTTTGTAGATTCTGGATATTAGCCCTTTGTCAGATGGATAGATTGCAGAAATTTTCTCCCATTCTGTAGGCTGCCTGTTCATTCTGATGGTAGTTTTTTTTGTTTGTTTTGTTTTGTTTTGTTTTGTGGTGTGCAGAAGCTCTTTAGTTTAATTACATCCCATTTGTCTATTTTGGCTTTTGTTGCTATTGCTTTTGGTGTTTTAGTCATGAAGTCCTTTCCATGCCTATGTCCTGAATGGTATTGCCTAAGGTTTCTACTAGGGTTTTTATGGTTTTAGGTCTAACATTTAAGTCTTTAATACATCTTGAATTAATGTTTGTATAAGGTGTAAGGAAGGGATCCAGTTTCAGCTTTCTACATATGGTGCAGTTTTCCCAGCACTATTTATTAAATAGGGAATCCTTTCCCCGTGTCTTGTTTTTGTCCAGTTTGTCAAGGATCAGATGGTTGTAGATGTGTGGTATTATTTCTCAGGCCTCTGTTCTGTTCCACTGCTCTATATCTCTGTTTTGGCACCAGTACCATGCTGTTCTCATTACTGTAGCCTCGTAGTATAGTTTGAAGTCAGGTACTATAGTCTGAAGTTAGGAATGCCTCCAGCTTTGTTCTTTTTGCTTAGGATTGTCTTGGCAATGTGGACTCTTTTCTGGTTCCATATGAACCTTAAAGTAGTTTTTCCAATTCTGTGAAGAAAGTCATTGGTAACTTGATGGGGATGGCATTGAATCTATGAATTTCCTTGGGCAGTGTGGCCATTTTCATGATATTGCTCATCATCACTGGTCATCGGAGAAATGCAAATCAAAGCCACAATGAGATGCCATCCCACACCAGTTAGAATGGTGATCATTAAGATGCCAGGAAACAACAGTTGCTAGAGTGAATGTGGAGAAATAGGAACACTTTTACACTGTTGGTGGGACTGTAAACTAGTTCAACCATTGTGGAAGACAGTGTGGCGATTCCTCAAGGATCTAGAACTAGAAATACAATTTGACCCAGCCATTCCATTACTGGGTATATACCCAAAGGATTACAAATCATGCTGCTATAAAGACACTTGCATATGTATGTTTACTGCGGCACTATTCACAACAGCAAAGACTTGGAACCAACCCAAATATCCATTAATGATAGACTGGATTAAGAAAATGTGGCAATATACACCATGGAATACTGTGCAGCCATAAAAAAGGATGAGTTCATGTCCTTTGTAGCCACATGGATGAAGCTGGAAACCATCATTCTGAGCAAACTATTTCAAAGACAGAAAACCAAACACCATATGTTCTCACTCATAGGTGGGAAATGAACAATGAGAACACTTGGACACAGGGCAGGGAACATCACACACTGGAGCCTGTCGTGGGGTGGGGGTATTGGGGAGGGATAGCATTAGGAGAAATACCTAATATAAATGATGAGTTAATGGGCGCAGCAAACGAACACGGCACATGTATACATATGTAACAAACCTGCATGTTGTGCAATGTACCCTAGAACTTAAAGTATAATAATAACAAAAAATTTACTAAGCCCATGAGTGAGTCCTCAGGTCACAGATGCCCATCAAAGAGTCCTTAGTCTCTCTCCTAGAAACAGGCTTGCCTTAGTGACCTTGCCATGCAGTCATTAGCTAAGAGCAGTCTGCGGGAAATTAGCTTGGGAGCAAATTTAGGCATGGGTTTCAGAGCACAGAAGCTGGGGGTTTAAGTCAATTGTAGTTAATGCAGGTGAAAATTTGAGAGGAGCATTCTGATGGCAGCAATATTATATAATTCTATTTTGGTATTTAGTTTTTTCCGAACTCAGAGTCTGTCTGTTTTCTAGCTGTCATTTTTCCTTCAAGAAATCAGCTCTCAGTCTTATAGCAGCAGGTTTGAAAGTATTATGTCTTCTTACCTTTTCTTAAAATTCTCTTTATTTTTAACATGTTTGATGTTTTATAGGGCAGTTACGTTTTGTGCAAGTCATCGTTATCTACTCAATGGATAAACAGATTTGAAGCGGACTTCAGGCTTTGTGAACAATCATACATCTCTTTATTCTTTTCCTTAGCTTTAGCCTTTTGGGACTCCCAAATAAGTGTGGAACCCCAACTTTGTTGAGACCTAAATTCAAATATCCACTTTCTCTTCCCATATTAGATGGAGAAAGCTCTCCTCAGCTTCCAAGTCCCTGCTTTTGAATGAGCAAGTTATCTGAGGAAAAAACATGATTACAAATAATGGGCTCACCTTTCTGTTCTTCCCGTTTTTGGGAAATCTGGGCCTTTCAAATTCTTGCTAGCTTCGTAGCTTTCTGATTTTTCCAAATATATGGCTATCGTTATTATGTAGTACAGTTTTTAGTTATTTTAAGTGGGAAGGTTAGTCTGAAAAAAAGCTAAGACACCACTGCTAAGAGCAGAACATTTCATTTGAAAATGTTTAAGAGAATAATTTGTATAAGCTGATTGCTTTCTTTCTGTATTTTTTCTAGCAAAATTTAGTGCCATTATGGTGATGATACAAATATAGCTAGGCTTTACTCCCCCCTTCCTGTATTTGGTAATTCACTGTTTTTAACTAATTCTGATTAGCAGTACAACATAAATGCAAATGTAATGTAAACCCTTTTTAAGTTTATTTATTTGTATTTATTTGTTTTTGAGACAGGCTCTGGCTCTGTCACCCAGGCTGGAGTACAGTGGCACTATCTCAGCTCACTGCAACCTCTGCCTCCTGGGCTCAAGCAATCCTCCCACCTCAGCTTCCCGAGTATCTGGGACTACAGGCACATGCCACCATGCCCAGTTAATTTTTTAATTTTTGTAGAGACAGGGTTTCACCATGTTTCCTAGACTGGTCTCGAACTCTTGAGCTCAAGCCATCTGCCCACCTCGGCCTTCCAAAGTCCTGGGATTACAGGCATGAGCCACTGTGCTGGGCCAAGTTCATTTATTTTTTGATAGAAAAACATGTATTCTACTCGTGTTGTATTCTTTTTATTTTATCACTTTCCAGATATGTGACCTTGGCCAAGTTAATTAAATTCTGTCTTTTTACTGTCATCCATAAATTAAGAAAAGTAACTCAATGTACCTCAAACACATAGAACAAAAAAGAAAAAGCACATTTTTTAACTTAGGCTGTTTAACTTTAAAGAAATTAAGTATTTTAATGAAAATAGACTTTGGTTTTTAAGATAATTTGTCATTTTGAAATATTACAGTCACATTCTTTACTAAGTTACTCCCACCTATATAGTATCATTTAAAATATTCATATATTTACAAATATTAGATTTACATATTTTAAGGATACCTTTATTATATAAAGTGAGAACCATATTTATAAAACTTATTCTTAATCCTAAGATCTAATTTAGGTAGAATTCCATTCTTTTAAATCCAATATAAAAGACTACAGTTTAAACAAATATAAGACAGTTAATAATGTAAAAGAATTTACTGCACTTTTAAAATTGCATGTTAAATAGCAAAATTAAATAGATAAACAGGGAAAATTGCATGTTTCATTGTCAAATGTCATACTGAGCATTTCTAACCTGGGGTAGCTATTAAATATACGCCTAATAATTATCCAATTTGGAAATAAAGAAGTAGATTATAACATACAAGAAGGACATTTTATTGGAAATTTATTTTCCCATAATATGAGCATGAAAGCAAGTGAAACACATATTACCTAAACATAATTAACATTTGTAAATACACGAATAAATGGAAAAATTAAGCTTGGTATCTGGAAGTACTACAAATTATATAATTGGAAAGAAAATCAAAATGTTACCTAGGCTATGATTATGTTAAAAATTTACCTTTAACCATATGAGGTAGAACCATATCCATAAAACCAATGGTTAGCCATACTAATCACTGCATAGCTTATTTGGGCTGGGTAATTCTTTTTAATAATAAAGTTGTTTCAATTTTGAAAAAGGTAAAATTCTAGTTTAGTTTAATTCAAAGCATAGGGATAGGCCTAAGCAAAATTCAGTAATAAGTATAATTAACAATAACAATATACATCACTATTATAAAGTATACTACTAAAGAGTATTCTCCACAGCCACGTAAATCAATTGACAATTGTGTCTTCTATAAGACTTGCAATTTTCTTTACAAAAACTGTTTGGAGAATGACTACTACTTACAATGGCTAAAATCCAAAATGAGTACTCAGAATGGTCAAAATCCAAAAATCTGATAATATTAATTCCTGGTGAGGAGTAATAGCAACACTCAATCATTGGTGACGGGAATAAAAAATTGGTAGAGCCACTTTGGCAGACAGTTTGGCAGCTTTTTACCATGCTAAATGTAGTTTTACCACGTGATTCAGTAATCTCACTCCCAGATATTTACTCTAGTGATTTTAAAATGTATGTCTATACAGAAACCTGCTCATGAATGTTTATAGCAGATTCATAATCACCCCAAGCTGCAAACAATCATATCCTTCAGTAAATGAGTTGATAAACAAACTGCTACACATATATACAATATAATATTAATTTAGCAATAGAAAATGAGTTATTAAGCTAGGGAAAGACATGGACAAATCTGAAATGCATATTGTTAAATAGAAGAAGGCAGTCTGAAAAAGGCACATAGTCTATAATTCCAAATATATGACATTCTGGAAAAGGTAAACTATAAACATGGTAAAAAGACCAATGATTCCCAAGACAGGATGAAAGTTGAATAGGTGAAACACAGGCAATTCTTTAGGTCAGTGAAACCATGCTGTATGACATTATAATCATAGATACATGACACTATGCATTTGCCAAGACCCACACACCTTTTTAGCACAGAGTCAACCTTAATTGTACATATGTTAAAGAAATCATTTAGGACCTCAAGGGATCCAAGGACGGAATGCAAAATGTAAAAAAAGAAAACTTACTTATAAATGCATGAAATAACCTCAGTGGAGTTAGAGGAATAATGTGTTAATATAAATAATTTTGGAAATGAGTGAAGTTGGTAAGATGAAAGGCAAAAGAAGTTGTACGTGTGCACTGTACTCTACTTAATACAGATGCTTCCCATTCGGGTACTGGTTAATGATTCTGATACCACTATAGATGTATACTTGAATTAAACAATTAAGTAAATGAATGACAGATGGTGGGAGCCAGATTTTATACTATCAGAGTGAAAACAGATAACCAAGGCAAGAAAGCCAGAATGACTTATGTGTTAATGAATTACAGTTAGAGATATCAGTGTAAAATCATGTTTAGCTTTATATAGGTACACATGGTTACATATGGAATACTAATAGAAATGTGAGTATATGCAAGCTAGCACATTTTCTCTGCCTGTCAACTTAAAGGGCCTGGAAGTAATGACGCTCTGGTATCTATGCACATACCTAACACCTAGATCTTGTTTTGTAATGCCATTCTCCAAAAAAGAAACCAAGACACTTTGGAGAGATTGTTGAATCTAAGTCTGGGGAAGAAAATATATAAGATGAGATGAGTGCCTAGTAATGCCAGAAAGTAAAAATGTTCTCAAAAAAAAAAAAAAAAAATGGAAGTATGTCAAAATGACCCATGAATCAACTATAAGATCTAGCAATGGCTGAAGTAGGAAAGCTTTGAGCTAAATAAATATGAAGTTATAACCCAAACTTTAAAAAAATCTATGATTCCATACTGATACAAATAAATGTAGAAGAGCCAAATCTTTCATGCAGAGTTTCAGATATTTATATAGATGCTCTACCCTGGAGAAGACGGAGCATAGCTCTTCACTTTTTTTTTATAATGTAAAGTTCTGGGATACATGTGCAGGACACGCATGTTACATAGGTAACATGTTCTTAATATGGCTGCATATAGTGTATGCCTTACAGTGAGTACCATATGGAAAGGCAAAAAATATAAAAATAAAAATAACTTTACAGTGGAGAAAAATGCTAAACACTAACGCAGAAAATGTTAATATTAACAGTGATAAGTCACGTTGAGACAATGTAACTTTGATGTATTGGAAATGGCACTTTATCTCTGTGGTTTCCTCCCCGGAATACATAATCTCCGTATAGGTATGAGAACAACATCAGATAAATGCCAACTGAGTAACATTTTACAAAATGTCTGACTAGTGCTTCTCAAAATTGTCAAGGTTATCAGAAACAAGAAAATTCTGAGAAACTATCACAGCCAAGATGAACCTGAGAAGATATGAAGACTAAATGTAATATGACACCCTGCATGAAATTCTACAACAGTTTCTAAAAGTAAGAAACACATTTATCACTTATTTGTATAAATAAAATTAATCAATAATTGATTATCATCAGGATGAGAGTAGCTTTTCCAATAAAAAGTTGCAATATTTTGCCCAATTTTCAGTACGGAGTCAGTTGTACAAGGCACTGACTGATTTGGAGGTTAAATTCCATTATCACAAACTACAATATTGTGACCAGAGTATTCGGTAGTGGCTCACAGGAACATTTTATCCACATAACCCTGTAATGGGTAAAGGCAGTGCCAATGTATTTTGAGAATTATTAAATATAGGGGCTGGATTAAAATTGATAGTCAAAGAACCAAATCACCGATTACTGTTGCCATTTTTTTGTTGTTGGTTTTTTTGAGGCAGAGTCTCACTCCAACACCCAGGCTTGAGTGCAGTGGCGTGATCAAGGGTCACTAAAGCCTTTACTTCCCAGGGTTAGTGATTCTCTCACCTCAGCCTCCCAAGAAGCTGAGACTACAAGTGTGCACCACCAACCTGGCTAATTTTTTTTTTTAATTTCTATTTTGGTAGAGTCTGGGTTTCTCCGTGTTGCTCAGGCTGGTTTCAAATACCTAAGCTCGAGTGATCCACCCACTTCAGCCTCCCAAAGTGCTGGGATTACAAGCATGAGCCAGTAGGCCGAAGCCTGCCATTGTTAAGATGAGGGCAGGTGGCAGCCAGATAAAAAATGAGTCCTGGCCTGGGACCAGCTCCTAATTAATTTACAAGATCCAGAGACCCATATACTAGTTATTTTCTCAGTGTATAACTGGATTATACATTTTATACAATTACAGAATGATATCAAATGTATAACAAAATAATGATTAAATAATTTGATATTAATAATTATACAATTTTGTAATTGGAGTCTATAAACCGGCTAGTTAGCAGAACACATGCACTGGTTGCTTGATCTGTGGGTGAAGATGAAAACATACATGTACAAAGAATGAATAAAACCTTCCCAAATATGCTTAAAAACATTCATCAACTCATCCAAGAAAATAAATCTAAATAGGAAAAATACAGAGAGATCTCCACCCAGACACAAAAAAGTCGTCGAAAAATAGAGAAAAACTTTGAAAGCAAAAGGATGAAAATGATGAATCACCTACAGTAGAACAATACAAATAACAGGCGACGTCTCATCAGATAAGATGGCAATATAAAGGCAGTGAAATGTTATATTTGCAAGGTTAAAGAAAACAAAAGAATCCTATCAACAAAGAATTTTATGACCAGCAAAATGCTTGTTTAAAAATAAAGGTGAAGCCAGGTATGGTGGCTCATACCTGTAATCCCAGCACTTTGGGAGGCCGAGGAGGGCAAATCACGAGGTTAGGAGTTAAAGACCAGCCTGACCAACATGGTAAAACCCTGTCTCTACTAAAGTTATAAAAAAAATTAGCTGGACACAGTGGCAGGCGCCTGTAATCCCAGCTACTTGGGAGGCTGAGGCAGGATAATCGCTTGAACCTGGGAGGCAGAGGTTGCGGTGAGCTGAGATCATGTCACTGCACTCCAGCCTGGGCAACAGAGTGAGTCTCTGTCTCAAAATAAATAAATAAAACAAATCATCAACAGAGGTGAAATAGACACTCCTATATAAACACAAATTAAAATTAAAACAAAATAAAATTTGCCAACAGAAGACTTGATTTCCATGAAATAACATAGCAAATCCTTTAGTCTGAAAGGAAATAACACCAAATGGTAACTTACAAACATGTAGGACAAAGTTAAGACAACTAGAAAAAGTAAATATATGTTAAAAATAAAAGTTTCTATTGTCTTTAAGTTATTTAAAAGACATACATTTATATAAAACAGTAATTACAATACTGTACTTTTGGGTTTATGGCCCACGTAGACATAACATATATAACAATAAAACCACAAAGAATGAACAAGAAAATTAAACTTTATTGGAATACAGTTCCTACATTTAACCAGAATTAAATTAACATTAATCTGATGCAGACTATATAAATGTTAAGATGTTTATTTCAACCTCAAATATTAGCATTTGAAAAATAAATTAACAGATAAATTAAACTGGTACACTAAAATATTTAATACAAAAGAAAGTAGTGAAAGTAGAAGAGAGAAACAGGTTACAAGACATATAAAAATCATACAACAAAATGACAGATACAAATACATCAATAATAACATTAAATATAAATGGACTAAACATACTAATGAAATGGCGAAATACTTAAACAGAATAAACAAAATCCATTTACATCTACAAGACACACACTTTAAAACCATAGTTTGAGAATAAATGCATAGTAAAAGATATAGAATGCAAACAGTAACCCTAAAAGAAGTATCATCTATATTAGAAGCAGACGAAAAAGGCTAAGATAAGAACTGTAACTTGAGACAAAAAACAAAGAACAAAAAAATGAAAAGGTCAATATATCAGAAGGATATTTTAAGAATACCTGAATAAAAAACTGATACAACTGAAAGGACAAATAGAAAATTCAATAATATTAGTTGCAGATTTCATATACTAGTATCAGTAACACAGCAACAAGACAAAAATTCCACAAAAATATAGATTATTTGAACAGTATTAAAAAGATATGAGCAGTAGTGTTAGGCAGCTTGATCTTTTATGGTATATTCCACCAAATGTCAGCAGAATTAACATTCCTTCCAAGTTCAAAGGGAACACATTTCAGGATAGACCATATACTGGATCACAAAGCAATATAACAAATTTAAAGTGATTAAAGTGATACGAAATATATTTTCTAATGGCAAAAAGATTAAACTTGAAAGCTACAGAGAAAGCGTAAGGGAAATAACCAACGCTCATAAAGGAAACATGATGATTGTGGTTAACCAAAAACACAAAGAGAAAGGAAATTAGAAAATATGCTGAAAAAAGGAAAATAAAGCTTTAAGATATTAAAACTGATGAGAAACTGCTAAAACAGTACATGGAGAGAAATCTGTCACTTGTAAAATGCATCATAAAAAACAAGTAGCTTCAAATCATTCATCTAATTTTTCACTTTAATAAACCGGAAAATGGAGAGCAAACTAAGCCTGAATCTAGCAGATGAAATAAAGTGAAAATTAATAATATAGGAAAAACACTTGAAAAAAAATTATTGAAAACAAAAGTTGGTTTTTCAGAAATGATTAATAAAATTAACAAATCTTTAGCTAGTCTGAATTTAAAAAAAAAGAAGGAGAAGACACGATCACTAAAATCTGGAATTAAAAGAGACATTATCACTAACCCTTCCGAAATTAAAAACATTAAAATGGAATACTATAAACAACTCTATGCCCACAAATTGCATAACTTATATTAAATGGATATGTTTCTACAAAGATGCAAATTACCAAAAGCAAATGAAAAAAAATCAAATGTTAAAATAAATATATAGCAAATACCGTAATCTAATGAAATATTTTCCAACAAAGGAAAGGCAAGCTCAGACCTAGATGGCTACACAGGTAAGTACTAAAAGTATTATTCCCGTTGAAAACCAGCACAAGACAAGGATGTCCTCTCTCACGACTTCTATTCAAAGTAGTATTGGAAGTCCTAGTCAGAGTAATCGGGCAAGAGAAAGAAATAGAGGGCATCTGAATAGGAAGAAAATAAGTCAAACTATCTCTGTTTGCAGATGATATGACTCTGCATCTTAAAAGCAAACAACCCCATTAAAAAGTGGGCAAAGGACATGAATAGGCACATTTCAAAAGACATACATGTGGCCAAGAAACATACGAAAAAACTCAATATCACTGATCATTAGAGAAACGCAAATGAAAACCACAATGAGATACCATCACCGCACAATAGTCAGAATGGCTACTATTAAAAATAAAAAAATACCAATGCTGGTGTGCTTGCAGAAAAAATGGAACATTTATACACCACTGGTAGGAGTGTAAATTAGTTTAACTATTGTGGAAAGGAAAACAGTATGACGATTCCTCGAAGAGCTAAAAGCAGAACTACCATTCAACCCAACAATCCCATTACTGGGTATATGCCCAGAAAAATATAAATCATTCTACCATAAAGACACATGCACGGGAATGTTCATTGCAGCCCTATTCACAATAGCAGAACACATGAAATCAATATAAATGCCCATCAATGACAGATTAGATAAAGAAGATGTGGTATATATACACCATGGAATACTATGCAGCCATTAAAAGAATGAGATCATATCTTTTGCAGGAACATGGATGGAGCTGGAGGCCATTATCCTCAGCAAACTAATGCGGAACAGAAAACCAAATAGCACATGTTCTTACTTACAAGTGGGAGTTAAATGATGAGAACTTAGGAACACAAAGAAGGAAACAACAGACACAGGCGTCTGCTTGAGGTTGGAGGATGGGAGGAGGGAGAGGAGTACAAAAGATAACTATGAGGTACTGGGCTTAATTCCTGGGTGATGGAATAATTTGTACAACAAATCCCTGTGACATGAGTTTACCTATGTAACAAACTCACATGTACCCCCAAATCTAAACAGAAAGTTAAAAAAACCTAAATGGAAAGTTAAAAACCTAAGTTTTAAATCAAGACCTACCAAATAGATAATTTCAACAGAACATTTACTGGTTTTTTGTTTGTTTGTTTCTAAAGACCATAAAACTGTAATAATACTTAATAAAACAAAAGAATTGTGTTTCTAACAAAAAAAATTAAAATAAAATACTGAAAAGAAAATGCTAACCCTTAAAGAACCTCAAAAAACAGAGGAGAGGACACTTCCCAAATCATTCTTTGAGGCTGGATTCTCCCTGATGCCAAAGCACACAAAAACATCACAAGAAAAGAAAAATACACAACGTCCTAATCAGCAAATGTTCTTAAAATACTCGCAAACTGAATTCAGTAATATTTAAAAAGGATTACACACCATCATCATTTGGGATTTCTACAAAAATGTAAGACTATATTAGCATTCAAAAAATAAATCCATGTAATACGTAATATTAATACAATAAAGAAAAGCATACAGTATCATCTCAGTAGATACAGATAATGTATTTGACATAGCCAACGTTGATTCCTGATGAAATGCTTAGCAAACTAGAAATAGATGAGAATTTTCTCAAACTAATAACAAGCACCCAATAAAAAAACCTACAATCAATATCATACTTAATGGTGAAAGAATGAAAGATGTCCATTTTCATTATATCTATTCAATAGTGTACAAGAATTTCTAGCTAGTATCATCAGGCAAGAAAAATATATAAAAGGTATTCAAATTCAAAAGAAAGAATCAAAACCATGTATTATGTATATTAACTCACATATGTCATAATCATCTATGTAGAAAGTTCTGAGGAAATCACACACACATACCTATTAGATTTGATAAACACATTTAATATGGTCACAGGTAATAAAATCAATATGCAAAAATCCATTACATTTTTATATGCTTACAATGAATATTCTGCAAACATAATTTTTTAAAAATTCCATTCACAGAAACAACAAACAAAATAATACTCAGGTATTGATTTAACTAAAAAATGTAACCCTTGTCCAATGAAAAACTATAAAAGATTGCTAGGAAAAGTGTTTAAAGATCTAAATAAATTGGTAAAAATCCCATGTTCATAGATTGAAAGATTCAATAATTCTTATGATGCTAACTCTCCCCAAATTGATCTATCAATTCAAAAAAGTCTCCATGAACTTATCAGAATTTTTTTGGTTGAAATTGACAAGCCTATTATTTAAATTATTATGTAAATATAATAGCTTTAAAACAGTCAAAATAATTTTTAAAAAGAACAAAACTGGAAAGCATATAATATCTGACTTCTAAACTTTCAAAGTACAGTAATAAAGACAACGTAATCATTATGTACATACAGATAGCGATATAGACTAACTGAACCAAACTAAAAGTTTGGAAATAAACTCTTAATTTGGTTAGTTTTTGGTAAAGAATCAAAGATAATTAAATGGTGAGAGAATGGGCTTTTCAAGAAATAGAAATAGAACAAGTTAGTATTCCTATGCAAAAACAACAGAAAAGAGGAATAAAGAACTCAGCATCTTATCCCACACTGTATACAAAAATTAAATCAAAATGAGTCATAGATGTAAATATTGTATAAGAACTAATATTACAAAACTTCTGGAGAAAACCTAGGAGATAATCTTTATGGTCTTTGGCTAGGAAAAAATCTCTTGGCTACAGTACAAAAATATGATTTATTAAAAACAATATATTGTTGAACTTCATGAAGATTAGAAACTTTTATACTTGAAACAGACCATAAAATGAAATACAAGCCATATTTGTAAGTCATATATCTGATAAAAGACTTACATCTGGAATATATCAATATTTTCAATTCAAATCAATATTTAAAAGACAAAAATTCCGAGTAAACAATAGGCGAAAGATTTGAATAGACATTTTACCAAAGAAATATATGAATGCCTAATATGCACATGAAAAGATGCTCAATATCATTAGTAATTAGGGCAAAGTAATTGAAGAACACAATGAGATAACACCACACACACAGTAATGGCTATAATTAAAAAGACATAAAATGAGTGTTGGCAAGGATGTGGAAAAATTGGAACCCTCACACATTGCTGGTGGGAATAAAAATGGTTCAGCTACTTTGGGAAAGAGTTTGGCAGTGTCTTCAGAAAAAAAGTACATCTACCATATGGCCCTACCTTTCCACTCCTAGGTATTTACTCAATAAAAATAAAAGCATATGTCCATGCAAAGACTTGTGTATGAATGTTCACACCAGCATTATTCATAACAGCCCCAAACTGGATGCAACCCAAAAGTGTATCAACCAGTAAATGAGTAAACAAAATGTGTTGTATTCGTATCACATTTGCCAGATATGAAAGACTATATATGGTATGATATTTACATGAAATGTCTAGAAATGGCAAAGCTATAAGATAGAAAGCAGAAAATGGTCTAGGGCTGGCTATGGGAAGGAGAATGGACCAAAAATGGACAGGAAGAAACTATTATGTTAAAGAAAATGTTTAATATTGGATTGTAGTGATGGATGCAAACCTTCATCAATTTACCAAAAATCATTTAAATGTAAATTTACAGTGTCCGAGTATATGGCATGTGAGTGTTACCTAAGCTATAAAAAGTAAATATCACCTTTTGGCAGAAGATGGCAGAAATGAGTTCCCCTCTCAAAGATTTATAAAGGCAGCCCTATTCATTTTTCAAATTCGCCAATCTGACAGCTATACACCGTATGGGCCACTTATTCTTCAGGATGGATTTACCTGTTGCAGGTGGAGTAACAGTCCCTCAAACATGTCTCTGTTATGTGGAAAAGAGGACATAAAGTTGCAATGGAATTAAGGTTGCTACTCAACTGACCTTGATATGGGATGATTATCCTGAATTATTCAGGGAGGCTCAATGTAATCACAAGATATCTAACAAAGTAAAAAAGGAGAAAGAAGTGTCAGAGTTAGAGTCATGCAGCATGAGAAGAATTAGATTGGCCATTACTACTGACTTGGAAGATGGGAGGAGGCCAGAAGCAAAGGTATGATGGTGGCCTCTAAAAGCTGAGAAAGGAAGAAAGAAAATGAATTCCTCTCTTGTCTCCAGCAAAAAACCCTCTTGACACTTAATTTTAGCCCAGTGAAACCAATCTTCAATTTTTGACCTCCAGAGCTTTAACATAATAAGTGTGTGTTGTTTTAAACCATGAAGTGGTCACTTGTTATGCCAGCAATAGAAAACGAATATGGCACCCAGCTTCTAGCTGCTGGAAATATTGGCTACTGAGGAGTCATAGATACGTCTCTCACTGGGAATTGTCCTCAACTACAAGGAATTGTCTAGTCTTGTAGGTTTTTCTTCCTCTCAGGGGATGCAATGACTAGTTGATATGGGGTTACAAAGACCTAAGTTGAAGGTAAATTGCAGGTAAGCTTTTTAGTCTACCCAGTCTTACCTTCATTTTCTTAAAATTGGATATCCTGAGGTCCTTTCCTAATAAACCTTCTGCATGCAAGTCTTCCTTTTAGAGTCTATTTCCTGTGATACATATCGATTAATGCAAACTCAGCAGAAAGAGTCTATGCCTCTTCACAGACAGCTACACATAAATCTATGTGTCTCAAAGTTTAGAAGTTTTAGAAACTCTAACTCATTACAGTTTTTCCATAATATTTCTATTTTCACATTTTCCTTAAGATAGCATATTTTGATTAATGCCTACATTCCCAGTGGTCACAATACTTTTAATGCAGACTGATTTTGCCAAATTGGGCTTTTAAAAAATATTTGTTTATTTAAAACAGTGGTTTTGTTAGGTGAGGTTGAAATTCAATACACATGTAGGAAAACAACTTAAAACTGTTCTCCATTGACAACGTCCTCCCAACAACACTTTGTAAAAAGGACTATATTTTAAATATTAACTTCATGGTTGCCTATAATATATGGAGGTGAACAATAAAGGCCTAACTACATTTTTTTTGCTTTGAAAATATCATTTATTAATTGTTCAATATTAAGTTGTGATTTCATTGTTATGGTTTATTTCTAATTTGGTATTGAGGGTTCTCTCTTGAAAGTGGTGAGAAGCCAAGATAGCCCCTCTTTATGAGATTCCAGATGAAAGGGGCAGTAGGTAGGGGAGTTAGGTTTTGGTGTATGTGTCAGAAGAGAAACAGTGAGAAAATAAAAACAAAATGCGTACAACAGAAGAAATGTATTACTCACAGGTCCTAAAGATGTTAGGGGCACTGATGAAAGTCTATGGGAAGCATGGAGGAGGCAAGAGGTCATCTGGTGGGGGAGGGAGAGGAGTCTTTCTTTCAGGGGTTGTGGATTGGCTAGTTTACAGCACATGGTAAGAGAGGAACTTATTTACAGGACTCTGGTATTTGACTATTAGGTTTTATCATGTTCAACAGCTGTGAGTGTGTGGGGTTTGGATCAGTGGAATGAGGCTATATTTCAAACCACCACATAGGGAGAGGCCAAAGGTGATGGGGTAAACTGAGTTTCAAAGAACTTAGTTCAGACTTTAAAATGAATGCCAGGACAGCATATAAAACAAATTTATGACAAAGTCTATGTGGGTGACTTCTATAAAATTGACTTCTCTTTGTTATGCCTTGTTCCTAATTCTTTTTGAGTGACACCAGTCATGACTCATAGCTATCACAGATACTGAGTTTCACATGAATCAACAGTTAATAAAATTCATAAGTTTTGCAAAGAGGTCATGCATCTGAGAAGCTCTATTAGTTTTGCTTAATTTCCCCCTTTGTGAAATATGGATAACTTGAAAAGTACTACTCATATATTTTTACTTTTTCTTAATTCCTGAACTTTTATTGAGTATAATCAGAGAATCTTGCCACGTATTTGGCAAAAAGTACATCTTTATAACTGAGCTACTTGTTCAGATGATTTAAATTTACAAGCAAAAGAGACTCTAGAGTGATTCCTATGTGTCAGGTAATCTGTTGCGAGAAAAAAATAATTTCAGTGATCTGATTCTGTATCTAAGGAAAAGAAGCCTTAAGAGTTTACACCAGGCACAGTGGTTCACTCCTGTAATCCCAGCACTTTGGGAGGCCAAGGTGGCCAGATCACGAGTTCAGGAGTTCGAGACCAGCCAAACCAACGTGGTGAAAACATGTCTATAAAAATACAAAAATTAACCTGGCAGGATGGCATGTGCCTGTAATCCCAGCTACTTGGGAGGTTGAGGCAAGAGAATCACTTGAACCCGGGGGGCGGAGGTTGTAGTGAGCTGAGATTGTGCCACTGCACTCCAGCCTGGGCGACAGAGTGAGATTCTATCTCAAAAAAGAAAAGAAAAAAGAAAAAAAGTTTATTTGACCCCCAAGGATACATAGCTAGTAGTACAGAGCCCTTAAAATCAGAAGAACAAGGTGGAAGGGAAATCAGGGAGATTCAAAGTATGAGGAAGATTTGACCTACTCTGGTTGGCTTGAAGTTTGAGTGAGTAGTGTCAAAAGCATGAGAAGAATATGAATTCTGAGAACAACCATTGATTTAGGGAAAAATCCCACACTCCAGATGAGGACCACAATATTTGTTGACATTTGGATTTCAGCCATCTGAGACCTTGATCAACCATGCTGCATTGGACTTCAGAACTAGGAAAACAGAGATCATAAACAGATTTTGTTATAAACAGCTAAGTTTGTGATAATTTGTTGTTCGGCAAAAGAAAAGGAAATTTTGGTTATTTTGTCATTTCCACTGCATGACCCATGAGTAAAACACTTTTTTCTTGGTGTTTCTTTCTTTCTAAAATCATACATTGGGTCATCTAGAAACATGGAAGAAAGAAATACTGCCAGAAAGATAATAAAATGCAGGTGCATAAAATTAGAATGAATTTGGGAAAACTGCTTTTACATTTTGATTTGGTCACTTACTGGCTGTATGACCTTAAGCAAGCCTATTTTTATTTTCTTTAAGTCTTACATTTCATGGCTGACAAAGAGAGAAAATAACCACTCTAGTTATCTGTTAGAATTGTTGTGGAGATAAATAGAAAAAAGTCTTTATGAAGGCAAAATGCACATTATATCCAAACTGAAAAGCAGAATTCTAAATGGGGAGCTGAGAAGAGGAATGGAAGAGCTAAATATGTCCTTTCTGCTATAGTCTTTGCCAGAATCTTAACAGTAATAGTAGAATAGGATCCTCCCACTCCAAATATCTATATATACCATTTCTTATGCGAGTCTGATTCTACCCTGAAAAAAATTGGGCCTGTCTTAGCCCACTTTCACTAATGAGAACTATATTCAGTAAACTGTTTTCTATTTTCAACATACTCTAAAGAATATGTAAAAAGCTCTGTCTGATATCAAGGTCCACTTCTTCATTGCTAAGGAATGGTTGGAAGGCAGGTGAAATGTCTGCTGATCACATATAACCCCAAATACTGTTCATTTATAACTCACACCCTTTGTTCGAGAAGATATTAGGACATGGTTTTTAAGGGTGTAAGCTCTGCATTTGTTAGTAAAGGTACAGTTCCTTATCCTGACCCTTACAAGGTAACTCTACCCTGGATAAGGAATTTAACTTTTTATAATCCATAAAATGGGTATGATAATAATCCCTGAAATAGGGTTCTCATATATATATACACACACACACATATACACACACATATATATACACACATACATATATACACATAAATATACACACACACAAATTCCTTGTAATAAACATCTCTCGCTCCATATATATATGTGTGTACATATGTGTATACACACACACACACAAAGGAACTGGTGTACACAACTGTGGGTGACCTAGGCAAGTATAAGTTCCACAGGGGGGAAAAGCTCTCAGGCATGGGTGGTAACTGCTATCCAAAAACAGAAATTCTTCATCAAGGCAGCCTCAGCTCTTCTATTAAGACCTTTCTAGTGATTGATTCAGGGCCAACAAAATTATCTAGAATAATCTTTTTATTTAAAGTAAACTGTCTCACATCTACAAAATACGTTCATAGCAACAGTTAGCGTTCGACTGAATAAATGAGGGCTGTAGACTAGACAAGGTGACAAATCAAAAGACGATCACGGCACCCAAATCATGGGCTTCTTTGGGGCATGAAAAGGAATCTATGCAAATAAGGGACATGTGTGTGTGTTTGCGTGTGCAGTAGATGCCTGATATATTTCATATGCTCAAAAATTCTGCCTGTATGTTGTCATTATTGCCTGTTAACAACTGGAAAGGGATCGATTTTTATAAATTACTACATCATTATGCCTTTCCAAAATAAGGTGTTTTTCTGAATTTTTATCTCTAAAACAGTAAAATACAGCACCATCTAACTGCTGTATTTTAATGTTTTATTTGACAATAGGAAGAGCAATTCTAAACCACTTTTGATGGAAAAAGTAATTAGGAAAATAATCCCTTATTTCCTTGGTACCATGACACTTCTATGATGATACTACCATCAAATACTTCTTGTGAAGTACTAAATTAGGATATGTTGGTTTGAATATTTCATGTGCAAAATCATAAAGACTTCTTAAGTGTCATTGATGGGCCAATAATTATGATTATATATATTCATATATAATTCTGAGTACCATTAAAACAAATTGTTGAATATGTTGTCCCTACACTTGTTAGTTATTATAGCTTTCCATGTTTTTTTTTTAATTTTTATTTTATTTTATATATTTTTTAGGGGAGCCGGAGTCTCGCTCTGTCACCAGATTGAAGTGCAGTGGTGCCATCTCGGCTCACTGGAACCTCCACCCGCTGGGTTTAAGTGATTTTCCTGCCTCAGCCTCCCGTGTAGCTGGGACTACATGCATGCACCATCACACCCAGCTAATTTTTGCATTTTTAGTAGAGATGGCGTTTCAACCATGTTGACCAGATGGTCTCAGTCTCTTGACCTCATGATCCATCTGCCTCGGCCTACCAAAATGCTGGGATCACAGACATGAGTCACTGCACCTGGCCAACTTTCTATGTATTTTTGACAATTTGAGTACCGTTATCGATTACACTATCTTTTCGGACTTGTTCAGTATAGTACTTATTTCTGGACAACTCCCAAAATCTAGTCAAGTCATCTACTGTATTGCATCTCGAACTATTCACCATTTTATTCTAAATACCAAGCCATTGTGCACCAATACATCTTTAAATCACAAAAAAAAAAAAGCATTATTGGGAAAATAAAAGCTGAAAAAAACAAAGATCAATACATTTTCACATACCCAATTTTTAAATAAATTCACTAGACATTGAAACATTTCAATAAATATAACAAAAATGAGAAAAAAGAAAAAATATGGAAAATTTGCCTGTTTATTAAAAGTATCCATAGATGAAATTAATATAGATAATTGCTATTAAACTTATAATTTTTGTCATTAGAAAATTCTAAATTCAAGATAGGTTATAGGTAAAATAATGATTTCCATATTAAATATCTGTTCTCACAATTTGAATTAATACCACATATATCAATATTTAAAATGTGTAGCCTGACAAATATCCAGGTTGGAATGATGACTATGCTTGGTGGATGATCTATATCAAAATTTTTCTGTATTTTGTTTCAAAAGAAATCACAGTTGAGAAACCAATCTCAAAGGGACAAATGCATGGAAATGGAGTAAAAGATTTTAAAGCAATTTCGGCATGCTCAGGATATTCACATCTAACTATTATCCGACATACAAGTGATGCTGCTTTCTCAAAATACCGTCAATTCTTCACCAGTAGTCAATTCTAAAAATTTAAATTATATTTTCATGAAATAAATGGATTTCACATTTAATACACTTCTGGGTTAAAGCTGGTAAATAAATATCACACATATGCATGACTAACACCCAGCTCACTCCTCATGCAACTTGTTTGATCTATACCTTGTTCAATGAGGTGAGTCCTATAATCTGACATTTAGAATGTGAAGGTAAGGTCAAATGTCTATAAACGTGGCTCAATACTCCTGAGTTTATCTCCTTGTGGAGTGGTAACAAACAGTTCATAAACTGGCACCATTGTGGGGTCACACCTTTCATACTAGCATCGCTTTATTCTACAATTTTGCTATATTATTTATAGTAGACAGTGGAGATTAAAAGCAGCCTAATCTCTTAGCTACATTTGAATAAATAAATTTTAAGATTTCTTAGGTTTGAATCAACACATTTGCTGTCAAATAATTTGTATTATTAGGTTTCCTTTGCTTGTGTGTGTTTGTGTGTGTGTGAGAGAGCGTGTTTGCTGTGTACCTCCCAAAACTTGTATAAAATTATCAGTTTGTGACTTGTTATATGATTGATTTCTATTATCTTCACGTGTGCAGAACCAAAATATATCCTAACAACATGTAAAATTAAGAAACATATGATGCCATGTTTCTATTATTAGCTGTTTAATGTTTTAGTAACAATTCCTGGTGTCATTTGTACATTTAAATTAAGTCAAATCTGCATATTACATTCATTTATTTTTCACATATGTTAAATCTTATTTTCATGTTCATAGCAAAATATACTAGGTGACTCAGTATTTTCATATAGGAAAAATTTTAATCATATCAAAATTCGGTTTAGTTAAGACTCAAAAGCCTGTGGTATTTGAATACTGAATAATAAATTATCAAGGAATTAAAATGACTTCAAATAAATATAAAATCTAGGTGCTAAATTATAAGCAGTAATTTGCGTTGTAAAACATCCCCAAAACAATATCATATGAAGTGAACTTGTAGAGTGAGTTACAAAGTAACCCCTTAAATAGATATGTCCACCTGGGACTGCAAAATGTGATTTTTTAAATAAAGATCTTTGCTGATATAATTACGGTAAGGATCTTGACAAAAGGTCATTCTATGTTAGATTAGTCCTTAAATACAATGATGAGTTTCCTTATGAGACAAAAAAGGAGAAACTGAGACATAGCTAGAAAAGTCACGTGAAGATGAAGGCAGGGATTGGAATGAGGCCTCTACAATCCTGGGGAAGAGCAAGGATTGCTGTAGTCATCAGAAGCAGAAGAGAAGCCTGAAATATTCCTCTACAGAGTCTCCAAAAGGAGCTAATTCACCAGCATTTCAATTTTGGACTTCTGGACTCATGAATTATGAGAGAATTAAAATATCTAGTGTTTAAAGCCATAAAATGTGTGATAATTTGTTACAGCAAACCTAACGAACTAACGCAATGTGATATATTGTATTATTAACCCTATCTTTTTCCCCTCCCTGTTGGCATACACACTTTGTCATGTTACTTTTCACTAAACAGAGAGTCTCTTACCTTGCCCCTTGATTTTGGACTTGGCCATCTGACTTGTTGTGCTAAGAGAATGAGGCAGATGTCACAGTGAACCATTTCTAAGTCCAGGCCTTCAGAGCCCTCCTTTGTTCCTGCCTTTTTTTTTTTTTTCTTAAGTTGGTCAGGTCTGGAAAAAGAAGGTGATGAGGCCAGCCCACTGGCGTGGGAGAATGATGAAAAACACATGGAACAGCATTGTTACGGTCAAGCCCACTCTCAATCGGCTGGCTCCTAGCTAACGCAGAGACTAACAATATGTAATTCCAGTTTTAAGTCACTATATTTCAATAATTTTTTTATACAGCAACTGTTTACTAATACAGTGAGGGAATGTATCACTTTTTAATATCAAGATATTTGTTAAGAACTATTCCAAGTTAATAACTTATATTTAATTTCCTATTGGAGGACTTTTTAACCGGCTGGTATAAAAATGGCCAAGAAAAAGAAAATTAAGTTCTCCAGATTAGCGGGTCTTAGGTATCATATCACGTGATCTTTTAAAAATTAACATGAATTGGAATTTGATATTTTTAACATATTTGTCATATGTGCTTATATCAAGGGCGTGATGATGTCTTATGATGTTCAGAAAAATCTACAGCTGGTCGCATTGCTCTCTTACTCTAAATGGTTCAGTTCGTAAAGGTAAACAGGTGAATTGCAAGCTCCCTAACAAGGCTCATCATGTCCTGGCCTCTGCTTATTGACCTGGAGCAGACACCTTTGTGCCCCATATCATATCCCCTTAGCCCATCTGTGATCTCAGCTGCAGCTGCTAAGGACAGTTTATGTAAACACCAATTCATCTAATGATAGCAGCATCCAATCTCAAGGGGATACAGCAAATCTTTCACTTGCTTTCCGGCCTAGTGACTGTCTTCTTACGGTGGAAGTTGTTGCCAGGCTGGCAGGGCTTCTAGGTGCACCCTGGAAATATGAGGGAGTTAATACCTCGGGACAACCTCAGTTGATAGAGGTTGAATGCTTATAGGTAAATGCCGTACCTTCCTTTCCTGCAGGAAGATAATTCTAGGCGGTGCTATTTACCCTTCTCAGGAGGGCTGCTTAAAAGGACCCCACTGTAAAAAGGAGTAACCTTGATAATTTAGTCACACATTACCTTTTACTTCTTGCCTGTTACCATTCCTGTCCTTTCACCCTTGCTTCCTGGGATCACCTTCAAAGAAACTATCTGTATCCAAGTCCTTGACTCAGGCTCTGCTTTAGAGAAAATCAAATAAAGACCTTCCCCTATCTTATCTCTCACGTCTCTTCTTCCTTTCCCTTTACTCAATTTTTTTTTTTTTTTTTTTTTTTTTGAGACAGAGTCTCACTGTGTCACCCAGGCTGGAGTGCAGTGGCCTGATCTCGGCTCACTGCAAGCTCCGCCTCCCGGGTTTACGCCATTCTCCTGGCTCAGCCTCCGAGTAGCTGGGACTACAGGCGCCCGCCACCACGCCCGGCTAGTTTTTTGTATTTTTAATAGAGACGGGGTTTCACCATGTTAGCCAGGATGGTCTCGATCTCCTGACCTTGTGATCCACCCGCCTCGGCCTCCCAAAGTGCTGGGATTACAGGCTTGAGCCACCGCACCCGGCTTTCAATTTTCATCATACTGAGCTTTAGTACTTAGAGTTCCAAATAAGTTCTCTCACTCTCATACCCTACTTTGCACGTATTACTGATATGACGACCTGGAACACTTTCCCTAAAACCTTATCTTCTATACATATCTTATCTCAATCAGTTTTGCTTGCTCTTCAAGATCTAGCTTAGGCACCACCTCTTCCATGGTGTTTTTCCAAAGAAACCAAGTGTCCTTCCTTAAGTGCTACCATATGTGAATTCATATATCAATGTACCAGTCACCTTGAATAATAAACAAAAATTGTCTTACTCTTTTAGTCCCTACCAGCTGTTAAACTTATCACTATTTTAAGAAAGGGTAGGGAAATTTGCTCTCAAGTGCATCAAGCAGTAAGAACACCATATTGTGATATTAGGAATCTTCTGTTGAACAAATATTTATAGACATTTATCAGCACTGTACTCAGATACATTTGTTTCTTAAGCCATGTTTACTGACAGCCTTGTTTTTATCTTCATTTGCTATGAAGATGTCTAAGTATAAACTTATGTTTCTGGACCAAATCTAGCAAGGTGAAAAATTTGATTCATTAAGCCATTCTTTCAACAAGTAGTTACATTCATTTTGTGTGTCAGGCACTTTAATAAGCATTGTTAAATAAGACATTGCCCATGCCGTTAAAAGCCCAGTAGGGTGATTCAGGTGACGAAGTAAGTCCAAGGATTTAACTGTATAAATGTTCCTTAGAAGAAGGGAAATCTTTTGAGTCTAGACATAACCTAAGATAAGGCCTAATAAAGATGATTAGGATTTATTGAGAATTTAATCCTTTCACAGCACACAGCCAAGAGGAGTATCTCAAATGTTCACAACAACCCTTTGATCTAAATAATTATTATCCCCACTGTACTGAATAGAAGTTTATAGCAAAGACAAACCAAAGCAATGTGCTCAAAGTAGAGCAAAACTAAGAGTTTAGGTGAGAATTCTACTCTAGGTTGTCTGGAACTGTAATTCATGTGCTTGGATACCATACTTCAGTTGCCTAGATATTATATAATAAATTACCAAAGTGTTCAGGTGAATGATAAATTAGGCAAGATTTAACTCAGAAAGAAATTATTGGTAGATTAGTTGTTGATAATTGATACACTGGTACAATTATGTTTTTCTTTCAAAGTGGAGTTTTTTCAAAGTAGGAGTCAGGAAACTTGCCAAAGCAACTATTTTGAGTAAATTCACACATTCAATCTAGAATTTTTTAAAGTGGTGTAACTCAGAAGAGTATTTTTAAAACTCACAAATGCCATTGCATGACATAGAGAACTATTATATATTGCCAAGGGAATTCATTGTTTCAACAGAGGCTCTTCGTTTGATCTTTCTGATTTGCTGCTGTTGTGGATGTTGAGGTACACTGCCAGATTTTCATCATTTTTCTTGCCTTCAGATAAAGAAGGTCACCCTGCCCAGGATTGTGCCTCCTACTTGGGGGCAGGCCCTGCGCGAAGACTGCCTGATGTGAGAATAGAAAGGCCAGGATGTCTTGCTTCAGTCTCTCTCCAGGGTCATCTCAGTTCCCAAGTTATTTGCAGCATTGATTGAGATCTTTGGTGTGACTGAATCCCAGCTCAGCTTCTCCTTCTGACCAATTTTTGTTTTGTGGCTCTCCTGTAAAAAATACTCTCTGATCACATTTCTATGTATAAATCTCTTTATCAGGGTTTGAAACATGACTGTACCCTACTTATAAGCTAACAAGTTAGTCTTACTATAAATGCTGGAAAAAGACACAAGACTTCTTGTTCAGAGGCAGATGGTGTTATCAATCATAGTACAGTAAGAAGCATGAGAATAAAATTATCAGTTCTACCCATTGCCCCGAAGTCCAACAGTGGCAAAATGAAGGGCCTATAGAGATATCTGCACATATCTGTATTACCTTACAAAGGAGGAACAACAAACTAGGGAAATATATCAGGAAGTGAGAAAGCCTGCCCTGTGTCATGGAGGGAGATATTTTACCATGCCTCAAGATTACTCACTGTACATATAATCCTGAGAAATGGCTTACATAAAGAGTAGTTGGAGCTGTACACTCTTGGCACATGTGACAAGAACTTACAAGATCACTCAGGGGTATGATAAAATACCTCCTCCAACGCTATGTATCAGAATTTGCTTCCCAGGGAAGCCAATCTATGATAAAAATATTCACTGTAGAATGGACAAATCTACATAGTTTCTTGTCCTTTTATTATTTGCTATTCTCATAATGTAATATGTAGCTTATATAATAAATACGATGAACTGCTAAGTATGTAGCTTATGTGATAAGTACTATGGACTAATAAGGATTGCCTTAATGATCATGTTATGCAGCCATTCTAGAAGCAAATCTGTATTTAGGTAGCTATTATTTAGTCATTATTAATAATCAGATATGTTTTATTAATCTATGTCCTCAGGTAAACTTCGTGTGTGTGTGTGTGTGTGTGTGTGTATAAACTAGTTACAAATAGCTATACATATGTAACTATTCAGTTACATATATAACTAAAGTTTGTCTAACTCTAACTATAAAACTATGAAAACTAAAGTTTTTATATAACTAGTTACATATATGTAGTTTATATATATATTTACATATGTAAAGTTTATATACAATTTATATATATAACTTCATATAAAGTTATATATAGTTATATACAATTATATATATAAACTTTAGTTTTATATATATAATTATAAAATATATGTTTATAAAATAAAAAGTTATATATAACTATAGTTATATAGTTAATATATAATATGTAAGGCTATATATATAACTATAGTTATATATAGTTTTATATGTGTGTGTGTATGTGTGTGTGTGTGTGTATATATATATATATATAAAAAACTAAAGTTTACTTGGGAAAATAGATTACTCATTATATCATCTGACTAATAATGACAAAAAAATTACTGTGTAGTTACTATATGAAGTAAAATATAGGATTTACATCTGGATTTAAGTTTGCAAAAAGGGAAAAAACAGTTTCCTTTGCTATACCAATTAATTTCTCAATTTAGGCAAAAACTTTCATAATATCACTGTTGTGGAAATTTTTTAAATGTGAATTACAGTTAGAAACAATGATAAAACCCAATGGAAAGATAATAAAAGAAGGAGAGTAGGGTATAAGGTAAAAGCAGAATAAAGCCTTCTGGAAAACTTTTAAAAAGTTCTTCTAAAGTAGTTAAAATAATTAACATAATTGATGTTACTTTACATGTTTTCAATACTCAGGTATTTGCCTACATGCTTTCTATAAATTAAACTGAACGCTTTGTTACAAGAGTTTTCTTGTCATACTTATGACAAGAATTTTCTTATCTCAAGAAACAGAAGAAAAACTTGTAAGCTTTGTTTTTGTCGGGAAATATCAACTTCTACTTCCCACGTCAAATAAATAAATCAATCCATCCACGTATTCAAAGATAATTAGGTATCATTATTGTAAAATACTTCAAAAATATTCAATTTTTAAATATATTTTCTTAAACTACATGGCTCTTAAATGCTTTCAAAATACTTTTGTAAGAGAATTATTGCCGAATCTAAAGAGTATGATTTCCATTAAAGAAGAAACGTGATATTATAAAGTTGTCAAAAAAATTAAGAGGAAATATGTAGCAGATTGTTGGTTAGGATTTCTCAGTGACAGAAAGTGTTTATGGAAAAAGTTATTTCACTTGAAAGAACAAATAAAGTTTAGAATAGAGGCAATGGACAGCTTTATTATACATACCCTCACATTAATTATTAACTTTCTTTTTTATCTAAAGAGTCAGATCTGCTACTCATAAAAATCTTTTGTAGAACAACAAAACACTGTAATTTGACACTTTGGTTTTGACACAATTCAATAACACCAGAAGTAATTTGGGTTGGAAAGGACTTGCATTTTGTGATGAGTTAAAACTGAGACCAAGGCTCTATCCAGTGTGTTACTGTGAATTGGTGATATAAAGGTTCAGGATGGGGTTTAGACACAGGCAGTGTAAAATAAGCCTGATATACTGTGACCAAATTACTTCTGTGATTCACGGAATTCCCTTGCAATAGAAGATAGGGTGAAATTTTGTTGTTGCCAGAACTGGCTAGCAAGTTCTAGAGCTCTGACATTTGATAGATATATGACAACAATTGGATGCAGAACCCCTCCTAGAACCCACTCAGAGATGAAACGCCCAACTCTACCACAATCAAATATCATTCCATTCTCAGTTCCTTTAGGAAGGGCTCTGAGCTCTGCTGCTCTTAGTGTCTGCCTATCCTCTTAAGTATAATCTTTTTGTAGAGTGATACCTTCTCACGTGGAGAGCACCGGGTAAGTGTCATAGTCTCTGGTTTTCTCAGCTTATTCACCTTGTATTGAGCTTTTGCCCTCTGAGCAAGCAGGAGCAAAGGCACCTCAGGCCCCAAAATTCTCAACCTGCCATGTCTAGGGTAGATCCTTTGTCCTTTGCGGAATGGTTTGAGGAAGGGAGTCCACAAATTCTCAGTCACACTGCTTAGGAATTTAGTATTTGCAACTAGGAGGGTGGAGAAGAAAAATTCTGGTAACCTGTCCCTTGTCTTGAAATACTCTATGTTTTGACTAGGAACTGAGGGGACAGGGAATCCTGTTTTCTTAGTCACACTTCCCAGACTGAGGCTTCTCTCAGCCATCATGTGGGGATGAGGATGGGAACATGAAAGAGAGGGAGCAGGTCATGACTAAGTTCCATGCCTTTCATTGTTCTTACCAATATTTCGAAGATTTTCTAAAAATAGGTATTTATTAATTTTCTGTTTCTTCTTAGGACTACTTTCAGAGACTTTAGGTGGTCATCTGTTTAAATAATTTTTGCCAGTCATCAACAGCATTGCATTGGGATTGGCTCTGCAGAACTCCTTACGCTGCCATTCCTGACATCCAAGTTGATCAGGGCATATTCTTAATAAAGTTATTAGAACAGATTCCAAATTTTGAGTAATAGTTGAGACATCAAATGCATCAACAAACAAGAACTGAGCCAATCAATTCAAAACAAATTATTTTACAGCTTCTCAAAACCTTCAAAAATGTCTTCTACTCAGTCCAACAGTTTTGTGTGAGTCAACGTGAGACGTTACCGAATATATTTGGCCTAAAATTGTAGTATTAATCATGTCCCACCTCAAATGCTAGCTTTCCTTAATAGACTATTGTCTATAATTTATGAATTTGCTCTATGATTATCAACCAATTAAAAAATATAGAGAAGGCATGGTGGCAGAAGAGGTGATTGTGATACATATTTGGGGACTGGGGAGTACAGACAAAGTCATTCAGACAGTAAAGGTAGCACAAAGACTAATACAGTAGTTTATCCTTTCTACATGTTTATTCTTTGCTGTCATATCCTTATCTGAAAGTTGAGATTTGAGTAGATGATCTCCAGGTCAGCTGGAATTCTAACACCCTTCGATTCTTTAAGATAATAGTCTGACATCTAAGTGATAATGTTGAGGAGAAAGTTGGAGATAAGGGATTAGAAGCTGGCTGAGAGTCTTGAAGTAGAGATTTATACTAAAGACTGATTATTATTGATCTTGTATTTTAAAAAATGAGAGAGAAACAAGAATAGGTTTGCTTTTTGTAGAAGGATAAATGAAAGAAATAATCCCCAGAAGAAAAGATAGAGGCAGAATGAAAAAAAGGACATTTTAAAGCCTTTGATCTTAAAAGTAAAAATTTCAAGAAGAAAATCTGATCAATAATATAAAGAGACAAAAATATCACAATATATTTGGGGAAAAAAATTTACTTTTCACCTGTCAGTTTTGCAAAGTGTATAATAGTAGTTCGGAAAGGTGGTGAAGATGGTAGCAAGTTTGTGTAAAATAACAGAAAACTCAGTAAAGAAAAATAAAAATTGTATTATAAAACATGGCTCCCACGCACTAGTGAAGACCGAGCTCACAGAAGGATCCTTCCCAGAAACCACCTCCTGCTTGGCTGTCTTCACAGATGCCGAGGGCAGCACTGTTCTCCAAGAAAGGGCTTAGGCCAGTGCCCCTCCCACTTAGTTTTCTAGCATTCCCCTAACACAATTATCATTAGCACAATTGATCAAAGTATCACAGGTCTAGGACATATTTTTATAAACATAATTAAACAATACTCTTAATCAGATGAATAGAGTTCTTAAAAATTGGATCACATATCCAGCAGAATACAGCAGGATTCAGCATCAATAAGGTTCCTATTTTTCACTTTTAGAGTTGTTCATGTTGAGAAACTTTGTTCAAATAAGTAAGTTGGTAAGACTGAAAGGAATTTTGTTATAGCAGTGTCACTTAGTACTTGAGCTTCCAAGGTAAAAGTCAAAAGTGTTCTGTCGGGAGGGAGAGCATTAGGCCAAATACCTAATGCATGTGGGGCTTAAAACCTAGATGACGGGTTGATAGGTGCAGCAAACCACCGTGGCACATGTATACCTATGTAACAAACCTGCACGTTCTGCACATGTAACCCAGAACTTAAAGTAAAATAAAATAAATTATTAAAAAGAAAAAAAAAAAAAAAAAGAGAGAATTAGAGTAACCCAAAATAAAAAAAAAAAAAAAAAAAAATAGTGTGTTATTTAATTTCCTCACATGTATGAATGTTATAGTTTTTCCCTTTTATTAATTTCTAGTTTCATTCTATTGTAATAAAAATTATTTTAATATTTTCAAATATATGAAGACTTCTTCTGTGGCCTGCGTATGATCTATCCTGCAGAATGCTCTATGTGTGGTTGAGGAAGTTGTGTATTCTGTTGTTGTTGGGGAATGTTCTATGTCTGTTACATCTAATTTGTTTACAGTACTTTTCATATCCATATATGCTCTTCTGACTGGAGATTATGTGTATTATTGAAAGTAAAGTGTTGACTGCTGAGTATATAGTCAAAAGAAAAAAAATTGATATCTTAAGGATGTGTCTCCATTCTCATTCTCATGTTCATTCTAGCATTTTATTTCTTTTTTCCTTTATTATAAATTATGTTTTTAAGCATGTTTCAAAAATAAATCAAGATATAGAAGTAAAAAAAAAAAAAATAAAAAATAAATAAAAAATAAAAAGAAGTGCTAAGGTTGTAAGTATAGGGACCTTGATTATATATACATATGTAGGTAACAAATAACAGCACCACTTGAAATAAGTTTAATAATCCTTTCCCTAAAAGGTAAAATGAATTCACTTTTATTTATCCTCTTTTAACTATTAGAGGGCATCTACTGCTTATATCGTTCATGGATTTAACGTGTAACTCATTTTTACTCTGATCATGAGCGTCTAGTTAAAGAGAATTCTACCACAACTTCTTTATCCTTTTTTAGACCTTCTTATTTTTGTTTATGTAAATGAATTTTTTAACATTGTATGTGAATGTAAGTATATTCAATTGACTGTATATAAAAACAATCTGGATACTGACTTAATTTGATTAATTTTTCTTAATAGAAACAGGATTTTCAAAACACTCATATGATTTTTTTAAAAATACACTACAGCCCACACAGTTTAATTTTTAAAATTACTAAAATGTGTGCAACCCTCATTATATTTTTGTCAATCTTCTACTCCTCACTTAGGAATTTACCACACCCCATCTGTTGGTAGACTGCAACATTCCAACAATTTTCCTCAACCTTCTCCTCAGCAAGATTTCCTTCAAATGCATGTATTGATACAAGACTGCCAAATTACTTCACTGATTTTTCTTCTTTTCTAGTGAAACAACATCTTGATTCCGTGAACTTGTCCCACTTTAAGTTGCTTATCCAGAAGAAAATGTATTCTTTTTCTGACCATAATCTTTACATCTTTTTAAATCTGGAGACAAAATCATGTAGGGAAGATGTAAGGTCTATCTTTAAGCATTTTTTGAGGGGGTGACCCTGGGAGATTTTATTGCTTTATCCCTGAACCTCAGTGGCCTCATCTGTAAGATGGGGATAATAACAGCACCCATGTCGTAACTATAAAGATTAAATGTATTATTACAAGGAGAACACACTCAACAAATGTTATTTATATATGCTGTTGTCTCAAACAGGAATGTAATGCTTAATACAGAAAATAGATTTTAGCTACTCACGTGTTCTCTTGGCTCCTGAAACATGAGCTCCCCCTGCCCTAGTTCTTTTGAGCCCATCAATATAGCTGTCCTTGTCCTTAATCTCCAAACGAGTTTGATTTGACACAACTGCCAGGTGGCTTTCATCTCCACAAATGAATAATAAAAGCAATTCTGGCTGTTTTAGGGAACAAAACACTAGAGTTTAATCTTCCAACTTGATTGATTTGGAAGCATTCCTATCAATGTAAAATATTCTGTTTCGGGCAGTGGAGAAACCAAGGCCAGCTCCTCAGTTGTGTTTCCAGTGGAAGGTTTGGTTGCTGTCCTGCTGCAGGCTCTGCTGTAGGCTTTTAGTTGCTTTCTTGCTGAGGGTAATTTTGGGCCTCAAAATCATGCTGGGGGAGCAGCTGAACAGAGAGGGCAGATTCTCGAAGCCACTCATAAGTCTGAGACATTTCAGTTTCTGTTCCTTGTTCTCAAAACCAGCAGTATCTCACTGGCCAATCTCAGTGGCCAAACCACTTCTGGTTTCAGAAGCATCTGTACTCTTCATGATGGGTGTCTTCTTGCAAGGCCTCTCATCTCACCTGGTCTATGTGTGCCTCATCCATGTAGCCTCTTTTCCAACACCACCTCCAAATCTGTGTATGGTTACTCCTTCCAAGGGTCTCCTTCTACCCCCCTTTTCTTCTTTATCTTTCAGAGCCAGCTGCTCAATGATTGGTGGCTCTACTTCTTTCTTGAACTTCATTTCTTCTTCACTGGGCCTTCAGGGCCAGCTCCTGCTGGGATATATTCTGGAGCCTCAATTTTAGTTGGCTCCTTTTTTACTTTCTTTCCTAGGGCCGCTCTCTGTTGACCCGGAGGGCTTGGGGTGGCCTAGTAGGGTGTCCCCCTCTTGCAGGATTTTTCTCTTCTTCATCTTCGTGCTGTGCTCCCTGGGGCTTCCTGGCTTCCATTTCTGCCCAAGACTGCCTGCCCCTCACCCTCCTTCTCCTCACAGCAAGTTTACACAGCAACCTCAGCCTTGTAGAACCAGACTAAGAAGACTGTGGAGTCCTGGGTCCCCCTTTTTTCTTTTTTTTCGAGATTCTTGCTAACTCTGGTCTCCTTTTCACCATGTCTGGGGCATGAGGAACTTTTCAACTCAGAGCCATGCCCTATGAACAGAGGTGACTTCCTCTTCTTTTTCTTCTTCCTGCTGAGGAACTCTGAGTGACCCAGAGACTGCTTCCTGGGGCAAGTGACTTCTCTATCTGGTATGCAGTGTGGTCGCAGGTTTTAGGTGGTTCCTTGCAAAGGGGGATGAGGCCCTTTTTTTCTTCTTTTCTTTCTTCACTTGAGGCATCTCAGGTATCTGCCCTTGGACCACATTCTTAGAGGGAGTGCGAGTCTTACAGGAGAAACATCAGTAAAATAATCGTCATTGTTTAAAATTTAGTATTGAGTCTCTGGTTCTTTGATCATTTTCTTCTTTTTATCTGGGAGCCTAAAGCCCAGGTCTGCTTTGTGGGTCCTGGTGTTCATTCTGGTAGGACAGACTTTCCCGCCTCCATGTGAGAGCCCTGTTTTTCAGCATTTGAAGCACTATCAGATGGACAAGGGTATATATTTTTTCAAAGGGTAGAACCCAGACAAATCAATGGAAGTTGCAACATTTTAGCTCAGAATAAGAAGCTTTAAACTAGGAACAAATAGCCGCCAGAGAGAATGACCTCTCTTTGAGTAAAGCTGAATGAACATTTGTCAAGCAGTTTCTAGAAGAAACCCCTGGAAAAAGCAAGACGTGTATCTGAGTCACAAAATATGCAATCCAAAAATACCTTTGGAAATCATCTCCTACCTTTACAGGTAAAGTTACATGCACAATATCATTTAACTTAATGATCCCCTAATCTAACTGATTATCAAAATCACCTGCAAAGTTGTATGTTAAGACGGGGAGGGAGGGATTGGCTGACAAGTTACAGACCCACTCTAAGGCTACTCATTTGGGAATTTCTGCTGGTGGGGCATGGAAATGTGATTCTGATGATCCACTAAGTTTTGCAACCACTGATATTTCCAGGATGACTTGAATCAAGGTCATCCGATTTCTAGTCAGAGTCAAATGTTCTTGTTTTTGTTTTGTTTTAACCACATGATGTTTCATTAATTTTTTTTTTTTTTTTTTGAAATAGAGTTTCGCTCTGTTGCCCAGGCTAGAGTGCAGTGTCACAATCTTGGCTCACTGCAACCTCCATCTTCCAGGTTCAAGCGATTCTCCAGCTTCAGCCTCCCAAGTAGCTGGGACTACAGGCATGCACCACCATGCCTGGCTAATTTTTGTATTTTTTGTAAAGATGGGGTTTCACCATATTGGCCAGGCTGGTCTTGAACTGCTGACCTCATGATCCACCCACCTCTGCCTCCCAAAGTGCTGGGATTACAGGGTGAGCCACCGTGCCTGGCCTCTTAAGTCCCTTTTTGCATAAAATCTATGACTTTTTTTTAAACGGTATTTCTCTAGTCAGCAAAATGTATGATCTACTCAGTTTCATTTTAAATTAGATCAACTTAGGTCATCCACTTAGGTTTCATTCACTTTTAATTAGAGACTGGCCTAATTAATATCTAAGAGATATTGTCTAGAGGCTGTAAATATTCAAAATTAACAAAAAGTTAACTGGGTGTAGGACTGGAGATTGAGGCCAAAAAACTACACTTAAAGTAAACAAATGAATCAATGTAATAAAACTGAATCCAAGCAGATTTTAAGAGCTAACAGACACAGGAAAGTAGACTACTGATTTATGTCTACCTTTTGCCAGTTTCTACTGTTTTACCTGGTTTTTCCTTTGACTTTAATACATAGCTGCTGATTTATTCTCCTATCTAAGACTTGATTTTAGCTTATAAGTGATATCTTTTGCCAGTAGTGCCTGCTTGTCTATTTGGCCATGAATTCCTTGAGGAGAAAGATTCTAGTTTGTGAGAGCCTTGTTTGAGAGCTCACGCTAGAAACTATAAAATATGACACAATGAGTTTGACAATGCTGCTTTCAGAGAAAGTCTTACAACCTACATTCTAGATGTAAAATTCCTCTATGTTGTATATGCATCATATAATTATTGGGAAATAACTTCATAATGCAGTTTCTAATGAAACTTGTCATTTGATACTACTTAGTCTTTCATATGAATTTTTCTTTAAAGCTATACCTTCTCATCCTGTTTACAGTCAATTAGTTTATTTATCGAGTGCATATTATTCTATCAATCTCTTACATGCTTGGTAACTTTAGAAATCTAGACAGTTTCTTTGAATTTCAATTTCCTCATCTGTAAAATGACTGAATTTCTTTATTCTTATCTAGAAACTCTGGAAAGCTAGAGAGTTTCTTTGAATTTCAGTTTCCTCATCTGTACAATGACTGGATTTACTCATTATCTAGAGAACCCTCATCCTCTCTAATAAGGCATCCCTTTGAAAGACCTTGCTCAAGCAGAGAGATCAGCTGACAGTTATAACTCAGTAATACATATATAACTCAGTCAGGAATATAAACATAGCACTCTCTCCCAAGGTTCTTAGAATAGAAAGCCTTAAATTCACAATGTTCCAAGCCTTTCATTCAATTTTCCCCACCTATTTAGTCATACCAATGTGTCACATGTATTATCTGCTATTTAAATTTCTTGAGTGCATAGGACTATAATATATCCAAGATGCTTCTCTTCGTCCGACTATATTAAACCAATTTTCTGGTCAAGATAAGGCTGCTCTCACATTTGTCTTTTAACTATTTCAAATTATCTAGATTTTCCTTAATTCTTTGGCCCAGAATCTCTCAATAGTCTTCAGATTTTCAAGCACTTTTAAAGTGTATCTCTAGATTTGTGTACAACTACTTTACTCACAAGCTTAACTACTTGCTCTCTGTCAGTTTTTACAGTGTCAAGAAGAACCATTTATGCACTGCATGATGCCTGTCAGTTAGTCCTTAAGGACCTGTAAATGGTGTGAAAAAAATATTATTGTTCACTAGGTAAGGTGAAATAGCATCTGTTAACATTGTCATCAGATTCTTTTTTAGAGCAACAATAATCAACAGAAACAACTTTCCATAATACACATACCTGTACGGTTGAAGTAGTTTTAGTTATTTCACTTAAGAAGAGCAACGGTAATTTTTCTGTTGTCAGTTTATATGTGAGGTTTTAAAAATGTTAGAAATAAGAGAAGTAGGAGTGCTTTCTGTGAGTTAAAATATAAAATTAATCTATAATAAATTACACCAAACATATGCAAAGTCACCTCAGAAACAGAATAGTTCTGAATTCAGTGTGAATATACTAATTCAAAGATATGTCAGAAAGGAGTGTAAGCAGTCATTGAGTGATCATTTATCATCCATGGATGAGTCCAAAAAGTGATTTCCATCTCCTCTAGATTTTGTAGTTTATGTGCACAAAGGTGTTTACAGTAGCCTTGAGTAATCTTTTGTTTGTCTGTGGTATCAGTAGTAATAGCTCCCATTTCATTTCTAATTTAGCTTATTTTGATCTTTTCTTTTCTTGCTTATTCTTGCTAATGGTCTATCAATTTTTTTTTATCATTTCAAAGAACCTGCTTTTTTACTTGTCTTTTGTATATTTTTGGTTTCAGTTTTATTGAGTTCTGCTCTGATTTCATCTGCGGGGTTTGGGGTTGGATTGTTCTTGCTTCTCCAGTTCTGTGAGAGGTGACCTTAGATTGTCTACTTGTGCTCTTTCAGATATTTTGATGTAGGCATTTAATGCTATAAACTTTCCTCTTCATGTTGACTTCAGATAACCTGATGACTATGCGCCTAGATGATAATCCTTTTGCAATGAATTTGTCAGGTGTTCTTTGAGCTTCTTGCATTTGGATGGCTAAATCTGTGGAAAGGCTGGGGCAGTTTTCCTCAGTTGTTTTCTCAAATATGTTTTCCAGACTTTTAGATTCCTCCTCTTCCTTGGTAACATAAATTATGCTTAGGTTTAGATAAGCATAACGTAGTCCCAAAAGCATAACATAGTCCCAAACTTCTTGGAGGCTTTGTTCTTTTTATTTTATTTTATTTTATTTTTTTGTCTTTGAAAGCCTGTCTTCAAGCTTTGAAGCTCGCTCTTCTGCTTGTTCAATTCTATTGATGACAATTTCCAGTGCATTTTGCATTTTTCTAAGTGTGTCTTTCATTTCCAGAAGTTGTGACTGTTTTTTGTTTATGCTATCTATTTCACTGAAGATTTTTCCTCTCATATCTTGTATCATGTTTTTGATTTCTTTAAGTTGGACGTCACCTTTCTCTGGTGCCTCCTTGTTTAACTTAGCGATTGACCTTCTGAATTGTTTTTCTGACAATTCAGAAATTTCATCTTGGTTTGGATCCATTTTTAGTGAACTGGTGTGATCCTTTGGGGGTTTTAAAGAACTTTGTTTTGTCGTATTACCAGAATTGCTTTTCTGATTCCTTCTTATTTGTGTAGACTATGTTAGAGGGAAGATCTGTGACACAAGAGCTGCTGTTCAGATATTTTTGTCCCTTGATGTCATGTTCTCCCCTTCCCCTAGGGATGGGCTTCCTAGGAGCTGAACTGCTGTGATAGTTTTTGCTCTCCTGGGTCTAGCCACCTAGTGAGGCTACCAGGCTCCAGGCCAGTACTGGTGAGGGTCTCTAAATAGTTCTGTGATGTGATCCGTCTTCAGGTTTCGCAGCCATGGATACAAGCACCTGCTCCAGTGGAGGTAGCAGGGGAGCGAAGTGGACCCTGTGGTGGTCCTTAGTTGTATTTTTGTTTAGCGCACTGGTTTTGTGTTGGTTGGCCTCCAGCCAGGAGGTGGTACTTTCAAGAGTGCAATCAGCTGCAGTTGTATAGGGAGGATCAGGTGGTGGGTGGGGCTATAGAGCTCTCAAGAGATTATGTCCTTCATCTTTGGCAACCAGGGCAGGTAGAGAAAGAACACCAGGTGAAGGAAGGGGTTGGGTTATCTGAGAAGACACCTTATTCAACCAATGGTGTTGGGCTAATTGGCAAGCCACATGTAGAAGAATGAAACTGGATCCTCATCTCTCACCTTATGCAAAAAATCAACTCAAGATGAATCAAAGATCTGAAATCATAAAAATTCTAAAAGATAAAATGACCTACTAATGTAACACTATGTATTAATAGAGGGCTATGTATTGAATTATAAAATTAATATGTTGTCACCATACTGTCACAAAACAAACTTGTCAAGAAAACAATAATGTCATAAACCAAAAAAAAAGACTGATTAACATTTAAGCTTTTTTACCCTATTTATGTTTCATAAAGTTGACACAAATGTATGCATATTTAATGATTATTTCAATATAGTAGTACTTATGCATTTCTAAAAGTTTTATAATTTTGTATTTACTATTTTTAAGTATTTTTAATATCTGCATGATTTTCTACTATATGAACATATTTAAATACACCCTAGTTTTGAAATTTAGGTTCCTCAGAATGTTTACTACTATAAATGAAAATGTGAGACATAATTATCTGCATAGAAATAATTTGTTAGACAAAACACTCCAAAGTGAAAATGTTACATAAAATTATATGTAGATATTTAGATAGTAAGATCTTTCATGCATATTAAAATTTTCACTTTCAACTAATAGTGTACAAATGGGAGCACTTTCTTATTCTTTTCTAAAACCATTAATAATCTGATAGATAAAATGACACGTTGGTGTTTATTTGAATTTTTTTAATACTTTGGACACATCAGTTCTATGGACAAATTAACACAATCTCATGATTTAATATATTATTAATTTTAAATAATCAAAATGGTTTTAAGAATAATTGATAATATGCTTGACCATACCTTCCAGCTTAAGAAATAAAGTATTACTTAGCTATTATTAAAAAGTCAAAAATGATGTAAATGACGAGTTGATGGGTGCAGCAGACTAATATGGCACAAGTATACATATGTAACAAACCTGCATGTTATGCACATGTACCCTACAACTTAAAGTATAATAATAATAAATAAATTTAAAAAAAAAAAAAAAAAAAAAGTCAAAAAATTGCAGATGCCAGTGAGGTTGTGGTGAAAAAGGAATGCTTATACACTGTTAGTGGGAATGTAAATTAGTTCAACCATTGTGGAAGACAGTGTGGTGATTCCTCAAAGATCTAAAGACAGAATACCATTCCACCCAACAATCCCATTACTTTTTATATACCCATAGGAATATAAATTGTTCTATTATAAACACACATACACATGTATGTTTATTGCAGCACTATTCACGATAGTAAAGACTTGGAATCAATTTAAATGTCTATCAATTATAGACCTGGATAAAGAAAATGTAGTACCTATACAACATGGAATACTATGCACCCATAAAAAAAGAACAAGATCCTGTCTTTTGCAGGGGTATAGATGAAACTGGAGGCCATTATCCTCAGCAAACTAATGCAGGAACAGAAAACTAAGTACTGCATATTCCCACTTATAAGCGGGAACTAAACGATGAGAACACATGAACACACAGAGGGGAACAACACACACTGGATCCTGTTGTGGGGGGAGGGTGGGAGGAGGCAGAGGATCAGAAAAAATAACAGTAGGTACTGGGCTTAATACCTGGGTGATGAGATAATCTGTACAACAAATCCTGATGGCACATGATCACCTAGGCAATAAACCTGCATATGTACCTCTGAACTTAAAAGTTAAAAAAGATATCTGTGTACACATTCTTTATCACAAACCTCCACCAACATTCTATTCTTTCTACTTACACTTTTACTGTATATATGTATATCTTACATACATATATAGTGTAAATATAAAATATATACATATATTTGTTTTGCATGTTTAAAAATGTATATAAACAGTATTGTAGGGGCCAGGGTTTGGCCCTCTGAAGGTTTGCTTAAAAATTAACTTGCAAAAGGCAGACTCATTGGAGAAAAGGCATAAAAACTTATTTAATGTATATATACAGGAGCCTTTGGAATGAAAACCCAAAGATACAAGAAAAATTGCCCAATTTTATGCTTAAGTTTAACCAAGTATGGATAGCCATGTTGGAATATGATTTAACAAAAAGGTTCTGATCTAATGCTAATAGACTGAGTAGGAAAACCCAGCAAGGCCTGCCTATGTAGATTCTTTTTTGCCTCTGTCCATGGATTCCCTCCTTCTGGGTATGGGACAGGACCCTCTCTAGGCAAGGACTTGTGACCCACAGTCAAACAAGTTAGGTCAGATAATTTCTTCATGGCCAGCTTTCACACAGAGAAGTGGAAGGATAGTTAGAGTAATATTTTTAGGTCTTATGTCTGACTTTGGAGAAAAGATTTGGTTTCTACATTTAGTATTTGGCAAGAGGGATTCTAGTTTCTATGGCTAGCCTCAGGGGAGAATAGGACAAAGAAACAGATCAGAGAAAATCTTTTTTGTTCTGAGGCTGTTTCTGAGGCCTTCAATTTGGGGCACTGTTTTCTGCACCCCAACAGTACCATATATCCATATATCTTCTGTTATTGTTTTTAAGATTTATCCATGTTTAAAAATGTAGGTTTAGTTTCTTTTTAATTCTGTATTAAACTTTTGATTTTTGCTATTTCTAATAACATCACATATATTGAGTCATGTGTGTTCTTGAGTATATGCATGATTCTCTAGTTTATATTAATGATTTAGTTAATATAATTTATATTGAATGAATACACTGAAGTGACATTTCTGGGCTATCAGATATATGTTCAAAATTATATATATCCAATTGTTGCTTGTAAAATATATAAGACAGTGCAGTTTTTCTATTCAATGATGTAGTACATTCAATGCATCCCCTTCCAGTTGTTGCTTGTAAAATATGTAAGACAGTGCACTTTTCCATTTAGTTTCCATATACATATGTATGCACACATATGCATATATATGTATACACAGCACACATATATGTTGCTATATACCCACTAACAACATAATATAGTTCCAGATGCTCTATATCCCTGCTAATATTAGGCATTTCAAGCGTCTCAATTTTTGCTAATTACATATATTTCAAATATTTTAATTTACATGCACACACAAATACAGTAGTTTGTAGGACAGGGATTGCTCCATCAAGGAACACGGGTTTCTTTTTATCCTAGTGGCTCTTCACCAAGCAAGCAGAAAAAGGACAAAGTCTGGAAATTGATTGGTTGAAAGTTAGGGTATGGACCAGACTTAGAAGTGATGCATTTTATTTCAACCTACATTCTTCAAAATTCATTTTTGGCACATCTAACTGTAAAAGAACAGTCCAGATGTATGCTCAAAAGATAAAGAAAAACAATCTAGTGAACAAATAGTATGTGTCTGCCATAAGATTGTCTGAAGTACTATCTCTTATGGTTTTCTATTTAATTTCCATAAATTAAAAGAAATACACATACATATGTATATATGCGTATGTATATATCTGTATATGTATGTATGTACATATGTATGCATGTCTATATAAATATACATACATATGTGTAAATATACATATATATGTGTATATCTGTACACGTGTATATATGTATCGGTATACACATATGTGTTTATACAGATATACGCACATACACATAAATATACACATATACATATACAAATATATACACACATATACATACACACGTACATATATACATGTGTACATATACTCACATGTATATGTGTGCATATATGTATGTGTATATATGTGTGTGTATATATATATAGACCATTTGTGTTTCCTCTTCTGTAAATTGTATTTTTATATCTTTTGTCTTTTTTCCCATTGAGTTCTTCATTTCTCCATTATATTTTAGGGTTTCTTTATATATTTTGAATAATAATCTTTTTTGTTACATAAAGAATTGTAAAAACAAATGAATAAACAACATCAACAGTACCAATCACACAAAGAAAAATATAAGATGGGGCCATATATTTGTAAAAACATGCTTGGCTTGTGTGCCATACAAAAACAAGCTAAGGACTGAATTTGGCCTATATGCCAAACTCTGTGCCAGTATTTGTCCTAAATGTATTAAGTGTAGCTGTTTTAAAGTCCATGTCTAAGTATTATCTGGATACTCTATGATTCTGTGTTTATTTTCTATCTGTAGCTTCATGTTAAATTTGATATTTTGGTTGTATTATATGTCAGAATGTTTTTAATATAAATTGCTTGAAAAACAAAACAGTATCATTTTACTTCAGGTAAGATACAGGTTTGTTTCTTGCATGTGGCTATAAGCAAATCATCCTGGATTAAAATAATTTAATAGTTGAGATGATTCAGAATTGGGCTTTGGTTCCCTATAGAATGGTCTGTTTCTGATTTACTCTCATGTGTAGGGTACAAATGTGTCATTCTGTATTAAAGCTCAGAAAATTTATTTGTTTTACCTTAGACACTTAACTCCAATGTTTGTACCCCAGCCCGATTCTCTCAGAATTGTTCAGATTCTCTGTCTCTCAAGAAAATCTGGGTTATTGTCATCAGGAGATGTACCCTGAATTGTCAAAAATCATTATTGTGGTTTTAAAATTCTCCTATTTCACTGCCATAGTTGATAACCACTGATATTCACTCATCCACTATTATGTTCATAAGTATGTCTACTGCCAAAAGTATCCTTTCACTCATGACCTGTCTTGAACACTGAATTCATCTACATAACTATCGACATAATGATGTCATTTGGATAATTTCTCAAAGATATCTTCAATATGAAAAATCTAAATGTGAATTTATTCTCTTCCCCACTACACATACACACACACCCACTGATTTTTTATCCCTTTTTATTTCTATCTCAACAAATATTACCTACAACTACCAATGTTCTTAAATCCAAAACAAACATTTTTGTATGTATGTAGCAGGATGTAGTACATTCAATGCACCACTTTCTAGTTGTTGCTTGTAAAATATATGACAGTGCAGTTTTTATTTGGTTTCAATTTGTCTAGTCTAAATCTTCTTAGTTTCAGAATTCCACAATAAGCTACTATTCACTCATTCTCCCCTTCTACTGCATTTGTTATACAGCAGCTAGAAATATATAAATGTGTGTATACATATAAACATTATATGTACTAATATAATGTATACTATATTTGTTATACAGCAACTAGAAATATATACATATATGTATACATACAAACATGTACTAATATAACGTATATACATATTAAGTAATGCACATATATGTGTGCAGAGAAATAAAATAAAAATTAAATCATATCCAATTTATTATTCTTAAACAGTATCCCATAGCTCAAAGAATAAATCCTAAATACTTTACAGTGTCCTACAGGACCTATAATGATTTTTCCCTACTTACATCTTCAGCCTTTATTGTCATGTTTTTGTGATGTACCGTCATCCACCAGACTTTTTGCCTATTCTTCTAACCACTCAATCTTTTTTTTACCAGTTTAAGGATTCTTTACATGCTCTCTCTTTAACCTGGAGGACATTCCCCCATCTCTGCTCTCTTTCTGGCTAACACCAATCCATCCTTTAAGTCTCAATTGTACTTCAACTTTTCTTAAGAGGTTTTCTTTGATCCAACAATAAATGTTGTTTTTATATCCTCTCATATACACTGTGTTTTTTCTTTCATATATTTGGTACAAAATAAAAGTAGATATTTGTGTGTTATTTAATATCTGTCTTTGTCTCTTAAATTACAAATTTCATGAGGGCACACTGAACCTGTTATGTGCCTCTTACATATAGGCTCTCAATACACACTTGTAGATTGATTAATTGATTAATGAATGTAAATCAATACTACTTCTTTTCAAAACTTCCCCTTTAGAATATTATATCTAGATTAAGGAATTTTTTTTAACTTCACCTCTGTATCACAAAACCAGCCTCAAAACCAGTATCGGGTTCCAAATGTGTTTCTTCATATTCTTGTTTGTTTGTTTTACTCTAGCATGCCGTTCTTTTAAAAAAATGCTCAAGAGTCTGGTGCGGTGGCTCATACCTGTAATTCCAGCACTTTGGAAAGCCGAGGCGGGTGGATCATGAGGTCAGGAGATCAAGATCATCCTGCCTAACACGGTGAAACCCGTCTCTACTAAAAAAACTACTAAATAAATAAATAAATAAATAAATAAATATCAGCCGGGCATGGTGGCGGGCGCCTGTAGTCCCATCTACTCAGGAGGCTGAGGCAGGAGAATGGCGTGAACCTGGGAGGCGGAGCTTGCAGTGAGCCGAGACCGCGCCACTGCACTCCAGCCTGGGTGACAAAGAGAGACTCACAAAAAAAAAAAAAAAAAAATACTCAAGAGTCTCCTCTTCCAGGAGTACTCAAACTGTATCTTTCTCATTGTTGTTATTGCTACCACACCAAAAAGCCATCAGCGGTCCTCTTTTATCAGGGCTTTATATGTTAATATTCTCATGTAATTAAACAGAAATTCACGGTGACCGCAATGTTATAATGAAACTGCTACAGTATTGCATTGCTCAATATTAGGACTTTTAGAAAGAATTTGGGGGAATATCTATAAAAATAAAACAAGTATACATCTCTAGAGACCCCTGGCCCTTCAGAAGGAATGTTAGTATACTATCTATCAACCCCTGTTCCTTGTATCGGATTACATAGGAATTTAGGAAATTTGAAAAATGACAAGATATCCTAAGCATAGACACATAAGGCACATTTCCAAAAACAGAAAATGCACATAACTTCTAAACTGGGAATGGAGCAAATAAAAAAAAAAAATCCCTCTAATAGAATTTATAATATTTGTTTTTACCAAGTTTCCTTAGGTTCCAAAATCTAAACACACACTCAAATACATTTCCATAAAATGAATGGCATATTGGAAAGGTGTGAACATCTCATGGACATGTAATATCAAAGCTACTTCACAGCTGGACTTTAAAAAAATCAGACTCAGAAAGTTTGGAGCTAGAATTACCTCTGTAACTCTGAGTGACTGCATCATCTCTCCTATCTCTTTTCCTCTGTGAGTCTTCATCCTCGGCTCATTTCTCTCCCTATCAGCTTTCTACTTGCAGTTCTTGCCCTCTTGTCTATTCCAGTCCCTCGTGAATCTGGAATGCACTCACAACAACTCAAATCCAAACTCGACATTATCATTCTGCTGGAATACTTAACAAAGGTCAACTGGAGTGTCTGTATGCAGTTCACATTTTCAAAAGGGAAAAACTGATTGGTTCTTAACGAAAAGAATTATGGCTCGGCCCCAAGCTACATGCTATATTTGATACATCATTCTAGCCTGAGGGATGGTGAGCCCTGGGAAGGAAAATAACACTATGGCACTATGCCAGAGGTTATAGGCACTTTTGCAGCCATATGTCTGCAGCAGGCAAAGCTAACTTTCAGAATGAAAGAGACTAGGATATAATATCAGCTCTCTGATTCTGGATTCTAGGTCAAGCTAACAGTGGCCTCTCTTTGCCCATAGCAAGTGGGTCAGATTTACCAATGGTTAGCCCTCCTCCTTAGTTACACTAGCGAATACTGTTTTGCCTGAACAGCTGGGATGCTTTGTTTTGTTTTTAACTGAATACCTGTGGCTGTGGTGTACACTTATCAATTTCCTTTAGGCCCTAACAGACCCACTAGCAGGCTACTGTTATTGAACTGGTTCTAGGAGGCACTGAAATGTACAACCCTAATGTTAGAGAATTTAAGTGAAAGTCTATAATACGTATATTTGCCAAGATAATTGTTCTAAAGCTGTTGCAACACTTGATGTATTGAAATATCCTTATAACTAAGAAGAAAGGATTTTTCTTCTTCTTAACATACGATGTAAACTGAATCTTGTGATGGACAGCTTTAATACACTCTCTTATTTAAGAATCACAGAAACTCTTAAGATATTTATTATCCGCATTTTGAGATTAGGAATATCAATCCTAGGCTTGAGGCCAATCTCTCCTGCTCACTATCCATGTTTTCTTGAAAAGTTATTGAAACTGCATTAGTCTCAATATCTTCCTCAGTGAAATAGTAGTGATAGCATCTGTATTACAGATTTAATGTTAGGATTAAATGATAAAAATATTTAAAATTCCTTACCTATAATATATACATAAGTATTCCCTTGCCTTTTGCTTAATAATAGTAGACAACACAAGTTTAATCATTTAGTGAATCATCTGTCATCATCTGTACTGTACTCTTGGGCTGCCCCTAGTTGCTACTTTAGTTAGGAAATATTTCTGTAATTCTTAAATTTATGTCTGTATACTTAGGACCAGTGATACATATTTGAGTTATTAATTGTATCACCCTGCCTGCTAATATTGAAGAAACTATTTAAAGAGTAGTAAAATCTTTTGAGTAAAGAGGCAGTACATCTTAATAATTGTTATTTTTTAATATTTTATCATTTATAATGGTTGGCACTGTTTTCTGTAAATGTACCATTACCTCTAACATTGTAACATTTGTGGCAACTGTGATTTTGTGATATAATAAGAAGTATGTATGTAGTCTTTTTCCCTAGTTTTGGCACAGGACTTCTAAAACCCTTGGAATTTTCTGAGTGATAAGGGTGAGGGAATATCTTTTCTTATTCATTATAAATCCTTTCAACCATAGTGGAGTTTATGCTAATGAGGGGACTCTTGCGTAGCCTCTAAATAGCTTCAGGATGGAGGTTGGTTACCAGAAAAACTAGTCTGTGACTAGACAGTTGGAACTTTCAGGTTCACATCCAGACTTCTGAGGAAGGGAGAGAGGTTGGAGATGAACCATCAATGACCAATGACGCAATCAGTCGTGCCTACCTAATGAAACCTCCACAAAAACCCCTAGCCAACAGGGTTCAGTGAGTTTCTAGGTTGGTGAAAATATCCATATGCCAGAAGGGTGGGGCACGCCAACCCCACGAAGACAGAAGGTCCTGTGCTTTGAACTCTTCTGGACTTTGTTCTATGTACCTCTTCATCTGGCTGTTCATTTGTGTCCTTTATTATAAATGGGTGACAGTAACTACACTGTTCTGAGTTCTGTGAGCCCTTCTAGTAAATTATCAAACCCGAAGTGGGGGTTGTGTGGACTTCAACTTTGCAGCAAAGTCAGACAGCGATGTGTACATCCTCTGTACCCAGTACTTGAGGCTGGCATGTGGAGTGAGGAATGTCTTGTGGGTCTGAACCTGTGGAGTCTAATGCTAACTCTGGGTAGTGTTAGAGTTAAATTGAACTGTAGGACACCCAGATGGTGTCCAGAGAGTTGGAGAATTGGTTGCTGGTATAGGCAAAACCCCACACACATTTAGTATTAGAATTGTTATGAGTGAAGATGGGGGCACTGTGGCTCATGCACAGTAATCCCAGGGTTTTGGGAGGCTGAAGTGGGTGAATCACTTGAGGTCAAGAGTTTGAGAGCAGCCTGGCCTGGTGAAACTCTGTCTTTACTAAAAATACAAATATTAGCTGGGCGTGGTGGCACGCACCTATAGTCCCAGCTACTCGGGAGCCTGAGGCAAGAGAATCAGCTTGAACCCAGGAAGCGGAGGTTGTATTTAGCTGAGATCATGCTACGGCACTCCAGCCTGGGTGACACAGCGAGACTCCATCTCAAAAAAAAAAAAAAAAAAAAAAGAATTATTTTGAGTGCAAACAGCTCAGATACCCTAACTGAATTATTCTGATGTTGTTGATCCAGGGTAATCCATGCATATTTAAAATGTCATTGTCAAATCATTCTGATGGAGCAGAAAATGTATCAGTTCATTTCATGTTATGACACATGTAAATCTGATTACTAGAAGCCTTGTGTCTTAGTTAGTGATTTATTTTCTTTAGAGTATTTCATCATCTCTGGGAAGTTCATTGTGATTTATCTTTGTGTGGAAAATAGATTCTTGCTTCATGTTTTGCTACAGCCTTCAGATTTTATTCTCTCCTAATGACCTCTTCTAAAGAATTTATTCACTCATGTATCTGACATAGTGACATGAGAGAGATTTGGTTCCTTTGGGAAAGGATGTTTTTCTTGATGTGGAGCACAAAGTGTTTGGGGAGCATCAGGAAAAGATAATGCTGAGGCACTCAAGGCCAATTGGCCCATGAATGGGTCTCAAATACCATATTTACATTTTAATCTTGAAGTAATGGAAGAATATTGAAGGAACTTGAGTAGTTTAGTGGCCTGACTTTTCGCACATTATATATTTCCTAAGTGCCTATCACATAGCCCTCCTTTGAAAAGATTATCTGATCACAATGTAAAAGATAGAGTTGGCCGGGCGCGGTGGCTCAAGCCTGTAATCCCAGCACTTTGGGAGGCCGAGACGGGCGGATCACGAGGTCAGGAGATCAAGACCAACCCGGTGAAACCTCGTCTCTACTAAAAAAATACAAAAAACTAGCCGGGCGAGATGGCGGGCGCCTGTAGTCCCAGCTACTCGGGAGGCTGAGGCAGGAGAATGGCATAAACCCAGGAGGCGGAGCTTGCAGTGAGCTGAGATCCGGCCACTGCACTCCAGCCTGGGTCACAGAGCCAGACTCCATCTCAAAAAAAAAAATAAATAAAAAAAAATAAAAAAAAAAAAAAGATAGAGTTAAGAAAGGTAAGATTTGGAGCTATTGCAATAACTCCAGTGGGCCTTGGTTAAGGCTTGAAATAAGACTATAGCAGTTTTGTAGTCTGTTACTGCTGCAACAACCAAATGTTTTAAACTGAGTCATTTTTGAATAATAGAATTTATTTCCCATAGCTCTGGAGGCTGTAAAGTCCAAGATTAAGGCACCAGCAGATTTGGTGTCAGGTGGGGGCTTTCCCTTACTTCTAGATGGCACCCTATTGCTGCTTTCTCACATGACAGAGGGATGGAAGAACAAAAGGTATGAAGGCTATCTCCTCATATGGCAGAACTGATGAAAGAGCTAGCCAGCTCTTTGAAGTCTCTTATATAAGGGCATTAATCCCATTCATGAGGGTGAAGCCCTGGTGATTTACTCAATACCCAATAGGTCTCATGTCTTAGTACCACCACAATGGGAATTAAGTTTCAACATGAATTTTTGAAGACTACAAACATTCAAACCATACCACTGAGGGATACCAGTAAAGGGAAGGCTTTAGAGATAGTGAAAGAAAGAGAAGGGAAGAGGCTTAAGGTCAGATCCTTGCCATACCATTAATGGGAAAAAAGAAAGCATTTTGCAATTAGGGCCAGACATGACAGAGGATAATCTCAGATTTACAAATTAAGCAGTTTTGTCATTGTATTATTCATTTTTTTGTTGTTGTTCTCTGGCTTCACTCCCATTTCTTTTTATATTTTCAAAAACATCTTAATTTATGTAGTAAAACATATTATATCAGAATTACATATCAAACATTTTTGGAATATGAAGACCTGGCAAAAGTTAAAGGCCTGTATAAACAAATTTAAGACAAAATAAAGATTATTACATCACAGCCTTTCCAGAATGTATGCTGATATGGGGGAAGGATAGATTGGCATTAAAAAGCTTAGAAAGTAGGAATACTCTATACTCTGCACTCTATATTCTCCACCTATTCTTTTCATCCCCAAAGGAAAAAAAAGCAGTAAGAAGCGAAAAAGGAAAGCAAGTGACAATGTTTCAAGGGCCCTTATATCAGCCTTAAGTAAAGAAAAATATTAGTCCACCACATGGCAAAACTGATATTAGGTTAGGGATTATGATGAAAGCTTTTGGGTGATTTTTTTTCCTTAACCTGCTATTATCCTCCCAAATCCCTATTCAAAATAGAGTTCACTGTGGTAAAGTATTATTTTTCAAGACTCTAGGTAATTAAATATTTGCACAGTCACAACTATATTTACATTTTCATAATCTTACCTTTCCTGGTACAATGTTCCATATATCTAGTTCTAGGTCCATCTTTTAGATAGGGCAACTGGGTAATCAGCTTGGTCCCTACTCTTGCTTTGGGAAATGAGGCAAATATAGGGCAATACAGATTTAGAGGCCTAAGGTAGTACTGATCCTAATGTTTCAAGGAATAGAAGGAGGCTTCTGTGGTTACAGCATAGAAAACAGAAGACATTTTGGTGTAAGAATAGACCAAATATAGACAGGAACCAGATAATATAGGATATGACAGGGAATTTAGAGGTTGTTTTTTACTTGCAAAATAAAGCCATTAAAGTTTTATAAGGAGGGAATAAATATAATTTGATTAATATTTTCATCAGGCTGCTGTCTGAAGATTAGCGAGATGAATTAAGGAAAGGTGATCCCCAGGGAAATTGGTTACATTTCAAGAAAAAAATAATGATAGTTTTCACTAGAGTGGTTGTGGTACAGATGGAGAAAATCGGGGGAACCTAAAATATGTGCTCAAGAGTCCAAAGGATTTTCCAGTGATTTGAGTGTATAAATTATGGGGAAAGAAGAAATAGAGAACAGCTTCTGTTGTCATTGATAGCTTTGAAAACAACTGTTTTAGGGAAGTGGTAAAGACAGAAGCCCAGAAAAAGTAGGTTGAGGAGACAACTGGAGATTGGGAAATAGAGACATTGAATAGAGAAAATACTGTGAGGAATTTTACTGCAAAAATAATGAGGAGATGTGATGGCTGCTGGAAAAAGATAAGGGGTCAGGTCCTGAGATAAGTTTTGAGGGAGTTGCTTTTGTTTCTGTTAATTTGAGGTCAACTGTTTGAATAATCATGGAAGTAATCCAATAAAGACAATGTTAACTGATGATGCTGGGAAAATATGGAGAAGTTTTAAGCTAGGTTGGAAGGAATTCTTCAAAAAATTTTTTTTAAAGTTTGTGTTTATCTTAGTTTATTTTGCATTGCTATAAAGGAATACCTGAGGTTGGGTAATTTATAAAGAAAAGAGCTTTATTTAGCTCATGGTTCCACAGGATGTATTAGAAGCATGGCACTGGTATCTGCTTGGCTTCTGGTGAAGGCCTTTGTGCTACATCAAGACATGGCAAAGAAGGTCAAAGAGGAACCGGACATGTGCGAAGAGAGAACAAACCTGAGGGGTGTCCTGGCTTCATAACACTCTATCCTCTAGGGAACTAACCCCTGTCTATTCCACCAGAGTGTGAACTCATTTACTACCGTGAGAACAGAACCAAGCCAATCATGAGGGATCTACCACCATAACCCAAGCACCTCCCATTAGGCTCTACCAACACACCATATTGGGTATCAAATTTCAACATGAAATTTAGTAGGGACAAACAAATGGACCATGGCAGTCCTTGAATGTTAAAAATTTTATTTGAAGAAGTTCTATAATGTTTCAAAGAAAATCATTGTAGTATATGTAAATTCTCTTGTGATGAATTTAATCTTGCTTTTTAAAATTACTAAGAGAGCAAGTTGGAAAGATTTGTAAAACAGATCTTTCCATTCCCTCTCATGTATGTCATTTATATTCATTTTTAGTCTTTATCATTCTAGAAGTGTTTTGACGCAGACCACTATATTCTCCACCTATTCTTTTCACTATTTCTGATTTTAGAATTTGCATGTTTAGCTATAAAGTTATTGGCCAATCATTTTATGCTATCAGCAAAACAACAACAACAAAAAAATACTGAAGAAAAATGCATTGTTACAGGTCTAGGTTTGATCATTCTCTTTTTTTGGCTACTAGAGTTTCAAAAGAGAACTGATCCAGCATACCTGAGGATAGTAGTTCTGCCGGGTGTAGTCCCAGTCCAGACCTAGCCACAGTTAAAGAAATCATAGTATTTGCATATAATAATTTGGTGTTCTTTACAGTAGATAATCACAGTGTTTGAGTAGGATTAAAGTGAATTCATTGCTGATGCTTTAGGCAGTAATAGAGAATTGCCTGAGGGGTCATTTGCAGCTGGCTTCAAGACCAGTGTGAACTCGAAATGCTTTCTATTTCCATAAACAGAACGTGAAAGTCTCAATATTGGGAAACAGTTGTGTTAAAATATAAATGATAAATGTTCTCTGGGTTACACATCTTTTATCATTAGCCAGTATAAATTTATCCTGGGTGTGTTTATGGTGTAATTCCTTGATGCATGTATTTGTGGTAAAACAGGGTCATAGCTACTGCTGCTGGATAGAACTGTGGGGATGCACTATCATTTAAAGTGTGCTTGCCTTAAATTTGTAATTCTATATACTTCATGACTCTAAGACAGTTTTAGCTTTTAAATCCAAACTCCAGATCTCTGTATTTAACCTGAGTGTTTAATTAGTTGACCTGTTAATTTCCCTGCATTTGATACTAGATGGATGAAATGCAAGGTGCTACAAAAGAGCTCTTTTATTTGAAGTATGTGTTTGTGGCATGGGGATCTTGAAACTTATAACCTGATCTCTTTTTTGACTATAAATCAAACCCAAAAATGTATCCTCCTTCTTTGAACAGCATTACTAATAATTTAAATGTAATTTACAAAAACAACAAAAAACACAATTGACAGGATTTAATGTATGTTCTAAATGTCAAGCCTACCAGGTATTTTAGCTTCGTTAGTTATGGACTCTAGATGGCCAGTGATCTTAGATACAATTGCAAAGTAGTGAAAACACTTTTAATCTTATTTCCTTATGCAGTAGTGATTTACTCTCTAGAAACATCTTTCCAAGTTGTAACACCATTGGTGCAAATATTTACTTGTCTGTAAAGCAATCATTAATCACTAAAAATGCATACAAATATACATATCCTCTATAAATTTAGTGGATTACAGCCAATTAAGGGTTAAGATTTTGGCAGACTAATATACTACTATTTGTGTTACTTGGAGACTCTCCGAAGATGACTTTTGGCAAATATATAAAAAGATGGTTAAAGTCTTTTCTTTATAAGTAACTGGAGGAGTCTAGATCTAGTCTCCAGTCAAAAAGCTACTGTATTATAAAGAACTGTCCATGGAAAAACATTTTGGGGGACAGTAAAATGGCCTGGATTTATTTATCAATTTACTCAGTCAGCATACTACTATTGCTTTAGTGCCTTTTATGCATTAAGCACACTTCTAGACATAGAGGATGGAGTAGTAAACAGGACAGACAACTTCTTGGCTATCTAGGAGCTTACATCCTAATGAGAAGATACACAAAACAGTATATTACGTCAAACAGAGCTGTGAGTAACCTAAAGCACAGTGCAGGGCATGAAAGACTGTGGGAAGAAGGGTGTTGCTATTTTATAAGATTAATTAGGAAAGACTTTAATGATACAGGATGGAAAAATCCATGCAGCTATTTTGAGAAAACCGATTTTGATAGAAGCAAAGTCAAGTGCAAAGGCACCAAATTTTGATATATTTAAAAAACGCAAAGGCTAGTATGACCAGACTGGAGAGGAAAAAGAGAATATAAAGATATTGTGTTGTAACAACATAAGAACATAAAGTTAGAAAGACACTAAGGCCTGATTATGTAGATTTCACAGGTGATTATAAGTATTCTGGCTCTTATTCTAAATAAAATAATTAGCCCTTGGATGGTTTGAGACAGAACAATACCATCTGACTTGTTTTACAAAACAATCCCTCTTGTTGCTATGTGAAAAATGAATGTATCAGACACAAAGAATGGAGACTGAGAAAGCAATTAGATGATAAAGAGATTGGATTTTTATATCTACTGAGGATTGAGCTAATGTATTTAGAAATGGATGTACATAATATATAAGCAAAAGAAGGAAGAAAGATAACATAGATTTTATTCTACATAGGGAGACAAATTGAGCTGCCATTTTTGGATATGGGAAATAAGGAGAGTAGGGTTGTAAAGGAAAAGGAAAAGTGTTCGTTTCTGGATGTATTATTTCCTTCTCACGCTGCTAATAAAGACATACCTGAGACTGGGTAATTTATAAAGCTAAGAGATTTAAGTGAGTCACAATTCAGCATGGCTGGGGAGGCCTTAGGAAACTTACAATCCTGATGGAAGGTGAAGCAAACATGTCCTTCTTTATGTGATGGCCAGAAGGAGAAGTGCCAAGCAAAAGTGGGAAAAGCCTCTTATAAAACCATTAGATTTTCTGAGAACTCAGTCGCTATCATGAGAAAAACAGCATGGGGGTAACCGCCCCCATGATTCAATTACCTCCCACTGGGTCCCTCCCATGACATGTGGGGATTTGGGGAACTAAAATTCAAGATGACATTTGGGTGAGGACACAGTCAAATCACATCACTGGACATGCTGAATCTGAGATACTTATTAGACATTTAAATAAATATGTTGAGTAGGCAATTGTAAATATGAGCATTGCATTCCAAGAAGGGTTCCAAGCATAACAAGCAGATTGTAGATATAAATTTGGGAATTATGAGCATATAGGAAATATACATAGTACTTAATGCTTAAAAACTAGAAGATATTATTGTGGGGCTGAGCTTTATAGAGAAGTTGAGGATTTACCCTGGAGGCACTTCGACTTTTAGAAGTAGAAGAGATAGGCCAGGTGTGGTGGCTCATGTCCCAGCACTTTGGGAAACCAAGGCGGTGGATCACAAGGTCAGGAGTTCAAGAGCAGCCTGGCCAAGATGGTGAAACCCCTTCTCTACTAAAATTACAAAAATTACCTGAGCGTGGTGGCAGGTGCTTGTAATCCCAGCTACTCAGCAGACTGAGGCAGAGAACTGCTTGAACCCGTGAGGTGGAGACTGCAGTGAGCCAAGATTTCACCACTGCACTCCAGCCTGGGTGACAGACTGAGATTTCTTCTTGGAAAAAAAAAAATGGTAGAAGAGATAGTTAACATTTTTGTGGCTTTATTGAGATATAATTAACACAAAAATACATACTTTAGATCCTTTGTAATGTTTTGATATATGGATACATTGTGAAATCATTACCACAATAAAGTTAATTAATATATTCAATACCTCATATAGTTATCTTTTGTGTGTTTGTGTGTAAGATCCACTCTCTTAGCAAATTTCAACTATAGACTACAATACTATTAAGTACAGTCAATATGCTGTACATTAGGCCTCCAGAACTTATTTATCCTACATAACTGAAACTTTGTAATCTTTAGCCAACACTTCCCCATTTCTCCAGCCCTCCGAACACCTGGACAACACCATCCTACTGTTTTTATAGGTTCAACTGCTTTGGATTCCACACATAAGGGAGATCACGTAAAGCAGTATTTGTCTGTGTCTAGTTTATTTCACTTTTGCTATATTTTCGGCTCATTCATGTTTTAGCAAATGGCAAGGCTCCCTCCTTTATTAAGGATAAATAATATTCTATTAGATAGATAAATAGATACATAAAAAGATACTCATTTTCTTTCTTCAATTATCTGTCAATGAAGACAGGTTTTTTCTACATCCTGGTTATTATGAACAGTGCTGCAATAAACTCCAGTGCAGATATTTCTTCAACATACTGATTTCATTTATTGCTGGATCGTATGGTAGTTATACATTTAATTGTTTTAGGAACCTTCATACTGTTTTCAATTATGGCTATGTCATTTTGTATTCTCATCAACTGTGTACAGTGATTTCCCTTTCTTCACATGCTCATCAGTACTTGTTGTCTTTTGTCATTTTGGTAATAGCTATACTAGCAGGTGTGTGGTGATACCTGATTGTGATTTTTACTTGCACTTTTCTGATGCTTGGTAATGATAAGCTCCTTGTCATATACCTCTTGGCCATTTGCTTGTCTTCTTTGTATTCAGGTCTTTGTCCTTTTTTTAATATGGTTATTTTGGTTTGCTATTAAGTTGTTTCAGGTTTCCCTCCCCACCGCCCCCCCGGAGTCTCACTGTCACCCAGGCTAGAGTGTAGTGGCACGATCTCCGCTCACTGCAACCTCCATCTCCTGGGGGTTCAAGCAATTCTCCTACCTCCCCCTCCCAAGTGGCTGGGTTTACAGGCACCCACCACCATGCCCAGCTAATTTTTGCATTTTTAGTAGGGACAGGGTTTCACTACGTTGGCCAGGCTGGTCTCGAACTCCTGACCTCAGGTGATTCGCCTGCCTTGGCCTTCCAAAGTGCTGGAATTACAGGCGTGAGCCACCTCGCCCGGCCTGTTTCAGTTTTTTATGTATTTTGGATACTAAACACTCATCAGCTGTATGATTTGCAGACATTTTCTCTTAGATTGTATCTTTACTTTGGTGATTGTTTCCTTTGCTGTGCAGAATTTTTTAGCTTGATGTAATCCTACTTACCTATTTCTGCTAATCTTGCCTGTACTTTTGGAGTCATATCCAAAAAATCATTACTGAGACCCATGCCATGAACTTGTTTCTCTATTTTTTCCTAGCAGTTTTAATTTCACACCATAGTTTCAATTCATTTTGAGTTTTTTATATACAGTGTGAGATAAGAGTCCAACTTCATTCTTCTCCTTATGAATATCATCTAGTTTACTCCACACCATTTACTGAAAATAGCTATACCCTCCCCATTGTTTTATTCTTGATCTTAGAAGAAAAGCTTTCATTTTCACCATTAAGAATTAACTGTGACCTTATAATATATGGTCTTTCTTATGGTGAGATACATTCCTTCTATTTCTAAATTGTTGATAGATTTTATAAATGATGTTGAATATTGTCAGATGCCTTTTCTGCATCTATTGAGATATTGTTTTTGTCCTTTATTTTGCTAATGTGCTACATTAAATTTATTGATTTGTATATGTTGAACAATCTTTGAATCCCAAAGATAAATTTCACTTTATCAGAGTCCATGATCCTTTTAATGTACTGCTGAATTTTGTTAGTATTTTGTTGAGAATTTTTGGATCTATGCTTATTAGGGATATTGACCTATAATTTTATTTTCTTATAGTGTTTTTTGTCTGGATTTGGTATCAGATAATCCTAAAATTTTGGTATGTTTATTCCTCTTAACTTTTTTAGAAGAGTTTGAGAAGGATTGGCATTAGTTCTTCTTTAAATGCTTGGTAAGATTCATCAGTGACACAATGTTGTCCTAGGCTTTTCTTCCTTGGGAGTTTTCTATTAATGATTCAATCTCCATAATTATTATTAGTCTGTTTAGATTTCCTTTGTCTTCATGGTTTACTTTTGATGGGTGGCATATTTTTAGGAATTTATTTTTATGGGTTATCCAATTTACTAGTCTGTAATTGTTTATAGTTGTCTCTTTTGACCCTTTGTATTTCTGTAGCATCCGTTGTAATGTCTATTCTTCCATTTATAACTTCATGTATTTGCATCTTCACTTTTTCCTTAGTCTAAGTGTTTGCTAATTTTATTTTTTTAAAAAACAAATAAAATTTGATTTTGATTTTTTCAATAGATTTTTGTTCTCTATTTCACTTATTTGTAATCTAATCTCTAGTATTTCCTTCCTTATGTTAACTTTGGGCTTAGTTTGCTCTTCTCAGAGTTTTCTGAGGCATAAAGTTCGGTTGTTTGACAACCTTATTTAACGTACGCATTCACCGCTCCACCTTCCTCGTACAACTCCTTTTGCTATATTCTATAAATTTTAGTGTCAACCCACACTATTTGAGAAGTATATTCTGCTGCTGTTGGATAGAATATTCTTTATATTTCTCTTAGGTACCTCTGGTCTATAGTGATGTTGAAGATGTAGTTTTCTAAATGGTTTTCTGTCGGGATGATTTATCCTTTCAAAAATGGGTAAATAAGACAGACAGAAAACCCTATTATTATTGTATTGCTGTACATTTCTCCCTTCTGTTTTTAAAATAATTTGCTTTATATATTTGGATGTTTCAATATTGGGTGCATAGGCATTTACAGTTCTTTTATCTTCTTAATGAATTAACCCTTTTTATCATTATATAATGACTTTATATCTTATTATAGTTTTTGACTAAAAGTCTCTATTTTTCTGACGTAAGTTCAGCCATTCTACTTTCTTGGTTACCATTTGAATAAATTATCTCTTTTCATCTCTTCATTGTCAACCTCTGTGTTTTCTTGAAGCTAAAATGATGTTCCTGTAGATGGTATGTTGTTGGAAAATGTTTGAATGGATTTAACATTTAAAACCATGTGTTAAGTCCATGTCTTTTGAATGAGGAATTTATTTACACTTAATTATTATTAGACAAGGGATTACTATGGACATTTTGTTAGTTTTATTCTGACTTCTGTAATTCCTGGGTTTTTTTCCTCTATCTTCCTTTGTGATTTGATAATATTTTGGAGTGTTTTGCTTGGATTTCTTTCTTTATATCCTTTGTGGATCTACAAGAGGCCTTTTTTATGGTTTCCACAAGGCTTCTGTAAAACATCTTGTAACTGTAACAGCTTATCTCAAGCTTTTAGCAACTCAACTTCCATCACATATAAAAATTCTACATTTTTACATCTCCATCAAATGTAGAATAAAAATTCTACATTTGAAATTTTTGATGTAAAAGTTTACATGTTTTTATAGTATATTCATTAATGAATTATTGTAGCAAGTTATTTTAACACTTTTTTCTTTGTTCCTTTATACTAGAGTTTTGTGATTTACCCACCATTATTATAGCATTTGAGTATTGAGTATATACTTCTCTTTATAAGTTAATTTTACAGTCATATGTTTTCATGGTTTTTTTTGTTTTTTTTCAGTTTGATAAACTCTCTTTACCATTTCTTGTAAGGTAGGTCAACTGGTGATGAACTCCCTCAACTCTTCCCTCAACTCTTTCCTTAAGAACTCTTCCCTCAACTCTTGTTTTTCTGGGAAAGTCTTTGTCACTCGTCTCCTTTATTTCTTAAGGGCAGCTGTGCCAGAGAAAGTATTCTTGTTGACAGTTTTTTTCCCCCTCCTTTGGCACTTTGAGGCCTGTGAGGTTTCTGCTGAGAAATCCACAGGTAACCTTATAAACATTCCCTTGTATATTACAAGTCATCTTTTCTGCTTTCAAAATTCTATCTTTGTCTTTGATTTATGTGACACATTTATGTGTCTCTTTGTAATCTACTTTTAGTTGACCACACTTAGGATCTTTGAAACTCATTAGCCTGAATGTTTATAAGTCTCCCAATATTTTGGATGTTTTTCCATCATTATTTCTTTAAGTAAGTTCTCTGTCCCTTTCTCTCATTCTTACCCACATTTCACTCTCATAGAGTATAGTTGACTTATTATGGGATCTTTATTATTTATTTGGGATCTTTGAGACTCATGAACCTCAATGTTTATAAACATTATCTCAGTATTTTGGAAGTTTTCCATTTTTATTTATCAAATAAGCTTTCTGTCCCTATTTCTCACTCTTCCCCATCTTTTACTCTCATGAGTATAACATGAGGGTTAGAGGGACACAGATGCCTTGCACAGTCAAAAATTTATATATAACTTTTATTCCCTCCAAACGTAACTACAATAACTACAAATAGCCTCCGCTTTAGAATTTGTTTTTTATGGTTTCTATTTCTTTGTTGAACTTTTTATTTTGTTTATATACTGTGTTACTGGTATCAGTGAGTTATGTATCTTTGTTCCCTTGGGGTTTGCTGAGCTTCCTTAAGATAATTATTCTAAATTCTTTGTCAGACAATCTGTAGAGCTCAATTTCTTTGGGTAAGTTATTGAAATATTGTGTTCTTTTGGGGGCGTCATGTTTCCTTGATTTTTTATGTGTTCCCTGATGTCTTGCATTGCTCTCTTCACAACTAAAGAAGTAGTCACCTCTTTAGTATTTACTGACTGGTTCAGAAGAGAAAGCTCTTGACCAGTCAGCCCATCTTAGGTTTCCAGAATTTTCTCTAACATTTTATATGGGTGCACTTGCTTCATTCTTGTTCCTTCTTGGTGGGATGGTCGTAAGGATTGTACGCCTTCTCTTAATCTCGCAAAGCCAAGCCAGGAGCTGAGAGCCTCCCATTTATTTTGTTTTTTTTTTCCGTCACAATATACTGAAGTGTTAAAAGTTAAGTGTCTCCTAATCCGCAGAGTCAAACTGGCTATCTCTGTGTGCTCAGGCACAATATGCAGAGGCTCTCACACACCATCTACAAGAGTGTATGTGAGCTACTGAGAGGGTTGGGGGCATCCAGAATAATGCGAACACTCATGACCTAGTTAAGTATTTCTCAGATAATATATCCTACAAAGCTAATGGGGAAGTCTCTTGTTGGAGAATCCAAAGCAGTTAATAGAATTCCTTAGCCTTTGTTTAATTGTGTGCCCTAGTTGCTCTCACACCTTTCTCTACTCTTAATTGCCCCCAGATTGTTCAGTCATGACAATCCCCTCAGTGTTCTGTATGGGGCGAGAAGGAACTGAGCCTCACGGGCAGCCTCGCACATGGCCAGGGATGCTGGATGATCACACGTCTTACTTTTCCTTGTAAAAGAAATCACAGGCTGACTAGCTCTCTCTTGGTACTGAGCTGTGTTTCCTTGAGGGAAGAACAATGCAAGTAAAGTAAAACTGTCTGCTTTCCCCCTTTTAAATACATCTATTCTCAAATTTTCTACTCCAATAAGGTGCTGAGATCTCCCCAGTGGACTCCTAGCCTCCCATAAGGTACTCTTGTCGGTGGTTTTTGTCAAAATTGGTGTTTTTCTAAGGAGATGAAATCTGAAAAATCCTATTTCACAATCTTGTTAACATTATTCTCTCTTGAGATTTTTTTTTAAAGCAACTAGTAAGTAGAAATGTAAAAAGTGGCTAATGAGGTAACAATTGTTTCAAGAATACACAAGTGATCAATCATGTCAGATCAGCTGATAGGTCAACTAAGTATTGAAATTTGATCATGGGAAATCTTGATAGGAAGGCAGTATGAGTTTAAGAGGGGTACAGAAACAGAAACCTTTACTGTTCTGGCTAGTGACCCTGGTACTTATAAACAAACTATATTAATTGTTGTTATATAAACAGTATAAAATCATTACTCAGTAATTGTACCTATAACTTACAATTTTCACAGAACACTTTATGCATTATGGTTCTAGGACACAATACAGAGATTATATTTATGTTACCAAGGTAGCTTTGGAACATTCATAAAAATATTTCCCACCAATCCTGTTTTCCCCAAGTCTTCTAAGATGTTACCATTGTTTAATTGACATGTCATTTTTGTGAAGATTAATAAAACAGTGCATCACTCCCATACTCGGTTTCACTGTGCTTCTTTAAGGTGCAAGTTTGATCAGTACATCAGAAAATGCTCCCTTCTCCTGTGTACCCTACTGCCATGCTAGCACATTTTGTAAAAATAATAGTGAGATATAATCCACAACATAAACACCAGGCATCAGTGGAGATATTTGCAGCTGCTGCACTGAAGATAACCAATACCAACAACAATGTTTGAACCAAGCACAACTCCTGACTATAACACAATGTTCCACACTAAGGTCCTTACAGAAATAATGGTGTACTCATCTTCAAGCATAAACTTCATTGACCTCAGTATCTATAGTCCAGTACAGCATGTGCAGTCTCCTGAAAAAATTACAAGCCATACATACAGAGAAGAAGAGATAAAGAAATCTTTATAACTAGACTCAGATATGATACAAATGTTATAACTATCAGAAAGTAAATTTTAAATAACTGATTAAGGCAAAAGCACTCATAAAAAAATAGATAATACGTAAGTGAAAACAGGTAACTCCAGCAGAAAATTAAACTATAGGAATAGAATGGAAATTAAAATTGAGAACACATTAAAGAAATGAAGAATTTCTCTTTCAAGCAAATCAGGATACTCAACAGAACCAAAGAGTGTATCAGTGATAACAGGATAAGATAAATTATCAAACTGAAATGAAAAGATATAAGAAAAAAATAAAAAGAAAGTTTTCAAAGTCTTTAACATCATATGGTCAAAGATACATGTAATTCCAGATTATTTTAAATGTATTTATTGGAAACTTAGAGCAATACAAATAATATGTCAAGAAAAGAGGTTAAATGGAAGCATACTAATTCCCAATTAAACTAAGATAAGGCAAAAGGAAAGGAAACGATAAAGAAAAAAGTGTGCAAATAAACAACTATAAAGGGGATACATGTTAAATGTGAATGGTCTACACAGTTACAAGATAAAGATCATCAGTTTGGATAGATAAAAACAATATCCAATTATATGCTATGTATATGAAACCCACTTTAAATATAAAGATACCATAAGATTAAAGTGAAATGGATGCTCAAAAAAAAACAAAATGACAACATATTAAGGGAGAAAAAACAAGACCTAAACAAGTTCCCAATGGTCAAGGCTAGAACAAGTTGAGAAAAGAGGATGTGTTATTGGATTACAACACAAAGTGTAAAATAAATATTAATATACTTATGAATAACTGATTAAATCAATTAATGAAGATAGATAGATAGGAGAGGGAGGACAGAGCAACGTCATAGAATTTCACATACTATATACAGACGTTTCCATTCCTGGAAGTTTAGTTTAACGCATATTCTGTCCCCACCTTGAGTGTAGGCTTAATGTAGTGACTTGTTTTCAATGAATAGAAGACAGAAAGTGGAAAAATAGTAACTTTATACTGGAGAAACAGAACAACTTTAACCAAGTGATCAATGTTAGCATCACCAGTACATCACGTTTATGTCATGTACTCCCTGCTATGTTGGGATGAGAAGGGCACTTCACTTCCACAATTTTCTTTCTTAAAATCCATAATACCAGCCTAGCAATGAGGAAAACATCAGACAATACCACATTAAGACTTATTCTACACATGTCTGGCTAGGATTTCTAAAGTCTGGTAAGGATATGGGAAACATGGAAAGACAGAAATTGTCACAGATCAAAAGAGACTAAGGAGAAATGGTGAGTAGATAAGTGTGATATCCTGAATTGGATCCCAGGACAGGGAAATAAAATTACTGGAAAATAATAAATACTGGTATCTAAGACTTTTTACATAAACTGTGGTAAGGTAAAATGGAATTGAGTGAGAGGTATGTGAGAACTCTTTATATTTGTAATATTTATATATTGCAACTCCTGGTAAATCTAAAATCGAAGAAAAGTTTATTTTTCAAAAACACAGAAGGATGAGAAAAGATATCCTATGTAGACACTAACCAAAAGAAAGATGGAGTAACTATATTAATATCAATCGAAGTAGATTTCACAACAAGGAAAATAATCAAGGGTAGAAAGAGACATAAAATTCTATATGCACAAAAACCTAACAGAGCTTAATACACATGGCAAAAGCTGATTGATTAGACAAATCCACAATCATTTCAGCAGAAATCACTTTTTCCTCAAATAATTGATAAGTAGGGAGAAAAACAGATGACCTGAACAAAATGATCAACTTGACCTGATTAACATTTATAATACATTTCAAACAACAGAAGAATATACATTATTCTCAAGTGCAAATGAAACAGGCACAAAGATAGACCATATTTTGGGTCATAAAACAAACCTTAACAAATTCATAGGAATACAAGTAATCCAAAATATGTCTTCAAATTTCAATTGAAATAACTTCTCAGATACTTGTTAAACAATGTATCTCTACATAACCCACAAGTCAAAGTAAAAGTCTAAATCGAAAACTTAAGATATTTTGATCTGAGTGAAACTGAAAATACAACATATCAAATTGATGGGATGGAGTTAAATCAGTGCTAAGAGAGAAGTTTAGAGCATTAAATGCTTTCAAAGAAAAAAAGGAAAGAGCTAAAATCAGTAAAACAGAGAAAGAGGGAGTACTTCCTCATTTTATGAAGTCAGCACTACTAGTGAGTATGTAAAATATAGCCGTTTTGGAAAACAATATAGTAATATTTTAAAGTTAAATACATATAAAGTACCACCCAGGTATTCTACTCGCAGAAGCTACCAAAGGAGAAAAAGCATATGAATGTACATAGGTGTTTTAATAATTAGTCTTAGCAGCATTATTCATATTCATCTCAAATTAGGGATAAGAACATTCATCAAATGGTGAATAAATAAACAAATTCCTACACACACACACTCACACATCCCACAGGAATACTATTCACCAATAAAAATAACAAAGTACTAATAAATGCTACAGCATGGATAAATATAAAAATTAAGCTAAATAAAATAATTAAAAACAAATAACAGCACATGTATAATTCCCCTAATATGAAATTCTAGCCTGGCCATATTACTGTGACAGAAAGGAAATTAACAGCCACCTAGGGCTAGAGTAATGGGAGGGAATTCATTGCCAATGGGCAAGATAAAAATATGGAACTTTTTCGTATAATAGATGGATGGAATGATGGAACTATTCTATATCTTTGTTGTGGTGGTTGTTACATTACTGTGTACATTTGCCAAAATTTAGTGAGCTATAAATTTAAGTGGACAAATTTTCTTTCATGAAAAATATCATAAATAACTTGAATAAATGAGTTCATTGTTAGATACAATAAATATACAAAAACAACAGTTCTGCTCCACTTTGAACATTTATTCCCTATTTTCTTAAGAAATATAATTATTTCGAGAAAGTCAACATGTCCAGAAGTTCTAAATAGATCATTTGGGTTACAAAGACAAATAGGTCTCATTGAAATTACTTAATTGTCTACCTTATATTATACTACTATGTGAAACTTTCCTCGGGTGGTTTGTTATTTCATTTTCTAGGGAGCTCATATGAATGTGTCTTTGTAAAGACTGCAAGTACCTATGAGATTCTTCCTTCTTCTGACAACCAAATAATTTCAAGTGCAAAGACAAGAATAACTTACAGGACAGGGATTCTTCTCCATCTCATTTTCACTTCCCTCGTCCATGACTCCTAATCATCTTTCTGCAGGGTTGTACTGGGGCAACCTGTGCTTTCGCCCACATCCTTCTCCAAGTGTCACACCTGGTGACTCTGGAAGAAAATGCTCTGAATCAATATTCTTTAAAGCAGATAAAGTAGCATGTTCCGATTCCCCATGACAAAAATCTCTGTCATGTCAGGCCAACTTCCATGAAACAAGGAATTATTCTTTGCCCCAGCTGAAGCCACATTCACAAAAACCTATTTAATGAAAGGAAAATAAAGAGGGCTTGTGGGAGTTTTCAATCCATTTCTTACTGAAGATAAGAGGTCTCTTTCATTTCCATTTCCTTAAATTTCTGGCAAGTCTAGAGATGTATGTTTGCAAATAACTTTTGTCACATAATTTGTTGGTGCTCAGTCTATAAAGAAGCAGGGAAGGAAGAGATGTGTATGCATTCAAAATGGAATATCCAATGTTTGCATCTCCAAAAACTATTTGGGCATTTATTATTGAAACCTTTATGTTAAAACTTAGAAAACAATTACATTTAGAAAGATATTTCTACATACTACCAGACCTGCTTTTTGTGATGATGCCAACATAATATTCAGAATATAGTGGTCACCTCTTATCTGTGGTTTTGCTTTTTTTATTTTTTTCAGAAGTTATTGGGGATACAAGTAGTATTTGGTTACATGAGTAAATTCTTTGGTGGTGATTTTTGAGATTTTGGTGTATCCATCACTCGAGCAGTATACACACTGCACTATATTTGTAGTCTTTTATCCCTCGCCCCTTCCCATCCTTCCCTCGAAGTCTTCCAAAGTCCGTTGTATCATTATAATGTGTTTGTGTTCTCATAGCTTAGCTCCTACATATCAGTGAGAACATATGATGCTTGGTTTTCTATTCCTGAGATATTTCACAGTCCAAAAATATTAAGTGGAAAATTCCAGAAATAAAAATTCATAAGTTTTTAGTTGCATGCTATTACGAGTAGCGTGATGAAATCTCACACCATCTCACTGTGTTTCACCAGGGTCGTGAATCATCTCTTTGTTCAACATATCCACACTGTATATGCTATCCACCCCTTGTTCACGCAGTAGCCTCCTGGATTATCAGGTTGGCTATTGAGGCTTCACAGTGCTTGTGTTCAAGTAACTCTCATTTTACTTAGTAACGGCCCCAAGGGATGAGAATAGTGACACTGGCAAATTAGATATGCCAAAGAGAAGCTTCACAAAGTGAAGCTTCCTTTAAGTGAAAAGGTGAACGTTCTCAACGTAATAAGAAAAGAAGAAATCGTATGCTGATGTTACTGAGATCTATGGTAAGAATGAATCTCCTATCCTTGAAACTGTGAAGAAGGAAAAAGAAATTTGTACATAGTGTATGTGGGGCTCAGTGCTATTAAATTTTAGGCCTCTACTGGGGGACTTGGAAAAGTATCCCCTGTGGATAAGGGGGACACTACTGTATAGTGAAGAGGAAGAGGCAAATTAGTTCTATCTCTAAAAGCATTTTGTATTAATCATGCGTCCTCACTTTAACATCACTTTTAGGTGTGTTCTATAAAATGGCATTTTGTTTCTTCAAGAAAATATTTATTGGGCACCTTTTTATGCATTCATCACTGTTCTAGGTGCTGGTCGTGTAACAAAGAACAAAAGAGACACTGCACTCCACCTAAGAAACCTTTTATTCTAGTGCAGATTCTTACAATTGAACACAAAATAGGCTGAGTGTGGTAGCTCATGCGTCTCATCCCAGCACTTTGGGAGGCTGAGGCAGGCGGAACCCTTGAGGCCAGGAGTTAGAGACCAGCCTGGCCAACACAGTGAAACTAAGTCTCTACTAAAAACACAAAAATATTAGCCAGGCATGGTGGCACATGCCTGTAATCCCAACTACTCAGGAGGCTGAGGCACGAGAATCTCTTGAACCTGTGAGGCTAAGGTTGCAGTGAGCCGAGATCATGCCACTGCACTCAAGCCTGGGTGGCACTTGCCTCAAAAAATAAAATAAACACAAAACAAAGATATAGCAATAACGAGCGGTAAGTTCTAGGAAGTAAAAAAGTGCTATGAGAGAGGTTAAGTAACAAAATAGAGCTTTGAGAAATATGTAGATCTTGCTGAAACATTAAAGTTGAGTTCAGTGTCATGTGTGAGAGTTAGCAGACAGAGACGGCATTGGGGGAGACAGTGATGCAAGAATGACTTTAGCAGTTTGTTGGAACTCAACTCCCTAAAGCTAAAACATTGGAGCAATAAAAAAAATTGGCCTAAGATGAGTTTGACAAAACAGCAGATAATGTAGGGCATTTTTAAAAGGTAGTAAACTTCAGGAGCCTGAGGCAGGGAGATTGCTCGAGTCCAAGAGTTTAAGATCAGTTTGAGCAATAGGGCAAAACTCTATCTCTACAAAAAAAAAAAAAAAAAAATTAGCTGGGCGTGGTGGTGCTACTCAGGAGGCTGAGTCAGGAGGATCTCTTGACCTGGGGAGGCAGAGTTTGCAGTGAGTGGAGGTGGAGACTGAACCACTGCACTTCAGGCCTGGGCAACAAAGCAAGACTCTGTCTCAACAACAACAACAAAAATCAAAAGTGGGTGATGTCATACACATTTGCCACATCGGCCAAATTTTCATTTAACTTTGCCTAATTACCTGAAAACTGTCTTTTTACAGTTTGCTTGAATTAAAACTTTTATTTATATGTTTTGGCTTCTTCCCTCAGCCCCTGATTTTTTGTTTGTTTTTGAAGACTTCCCATCTTTCTACTCTGACTGCCCTTTTGTCACAGCTCTTCCTCTTATCTCTGCTGGCATTCAAGTGGCTAAAGTCATTTTGGAGGTCCAACTAAGAGGAGTTAATAATGTGGACACAGTAAGCTTAGGATTAGTGAAATACATCTTAGTGGTTTGCAATAATTACCAAGTACAGTTAGGCTACTGCTAGCCAGTCAGTGTAGGTACAGCTTCCTTGAGAACACCTCGCTGTGCTGACTCATCTGCATCTTGAAATAAAAGTACAAAATCAGATTTTATTGTGATATAGATGTGCCCTATGGTGCCCACCTCTGGACTTATGTAGGCAGGAGAGAAGATGCAAAGAAAGACGTGGAATAGCTGAGAGTTGAAACTATGTGGACTACATCCAGAACCAGGAGAGGCAGTTAAATCTCTGATGCTTATGTGTTGGGGGTTGCGAGGGTGGTATGTAGCTGTATAGTCTTTTATCAGAAACCCAATGTTAACATAAAGAATTAGTCGTTGCCTTTCATACTAGGTGGAATTCCTTTTCAAGATAATCATTTATAATGCTATGTAAAGTCGAATTCCTTCATATTTCTGTTTGTAGGAATCTATTTTGTTTCCTAGCGCATGGTCAGTTTAAACTGCCATTGGTGAAGGAAGCTCTTGATATTTCCCTTTAAACTTTTCCGTAGGTCTCAGTCACTGAAAATTTCCTGAAATCATGGTTTGTACAACTGATCATGCCTTTATATGTTATTATCCCTGTTATCTACATTTCTCTCATCAAGCACTCTCTATCCTCCCTCTCTGCACCAGCCTTCTTCAAATATGTATTCAATTTCCTTTTCTAAGCACTGGTTCTAGAACCGGATCATTTAAAGGTTTCATTGAGTTGGAGCTCAAAACTCAGAGTGACTCCACATTAACATTTAAGTAAGAACCTGACAGTGATAACTCAAATCTTATAGATTTGGTACCAGGCTTTCCATGGGTCATACATTGCTCTCCAAACCTCTGGTGATTCAGTGCAGGAACAGCAAAGGCAGTGAGTGTGCCTTGCTTTGCCTTTATGGTGCACAGATGGCATGTTTATAAACCTTGTCCTCTTCTGAACATCATGAAAGAGCAGTTTCCAGAAAAGAAAACATACTATAATTCATTTTGTAAAGTGAATAATTCTTCTTTAAATCACCTAACCACCCACCCACTTTTCTTGCCTGTATATTTCAAAGCTCTGCAATTCATCTCCTGCTGCCTTCCCAGAAGCCACATTTCCAATCTTATCAGTTCTTTTTTCAGCAACTATAATTCCTTTTTGTCTTTTCTCTTTCTTTCCAATTGAAATTTCTTCTTATAAATCTCTTGAAGGTGGTGCACTTATTCTGCTTCTATTGCTACTTTCCTTGGCCAGAGTATCAGTCTCTTCCCTGAAATTCTGAAATGATCATCTTAGCTAGTTTTTCTTCAGTCACCTTTTTCCCCTTCCTACTTCTCCACCTTACTATTCCCCCAAATGCAGTCCAAGCAATTGTTACAAATACAGATTGACCTGAAGCTCCTGTTTAAAGGACTTTTCATTTAGAATAAAGGTAAAATCCCAGATCTTACCAGTTCATCTCAAGCCATCCTTTCTCTCATTCTCTGAACTCCCTGACACTGATCTTTTCTATTCCCTGAAGTAACTCTCCCCTCCACTTAATTTGCCTAACTGCCTCCCTCTCATACACCAATGCTTAGTTTAATTGTTCTGTGTTCAAAGCCACCTTAAATGATAAACCAGATTGGGTTAGCTACTCCATTATTTCATAAACCCTTACAATTTTTTTTCCTAACAACTTCAATTTCTACGTTTATGTTATACTATTGTTGTTAAATAATAAATTATGAAATTAGTTGCATAATCTCTACCACCATGGCTAAAATAAAAGCTAAAAGGGAGCAGGCATTTATCTATTTAATATTAAAGCCCAATGCTTTACAGTTCCTTGCACACAGTAAGAGTTTAGTAAGTCTTTGTTGATTTAAAAAGAAAATGAATGAATTGTATTATTCTAGAATTGAAGGCTTTTAATGACATCCTTCTCAAAATTCTCTTGTATCTTGACTTTTAGGGAACTACATTTTCCTGATTTTGCTTCCACATGTTTATTTCTCTTTCTCTTCACTTCTTTAAAATATTTCTTTTCCTCATTTATACCTTCCAACTGAGAACATTTTTTAAAGATTAGCGCTTGCTCCTCCTCATCACATTCAATTTATCCCCTATTGGAGAATCCCTCCATTTTCAATGTCTTGCCCATCATAGGGGTTCTTTGGAAAAATAATTGTACTAGTCTATGGCTCTACCACTCATTTAATGCTTGAATCTTCTTCACAGCATCCAAACCTGTGGCCATTAAGATACCTTTAGATTGGAATTCCCCACCTTTGAAGCAACCAAACACAATTTCAGGCAGTCAAGAAGTTTTTAATAGTGCTACATTTCATCTCATTGTAGTATTTATGTATGTATCTTCTTAACATCTGAATATAATTCTCATGATCCCTGAGGTTTTTGTTCTTTAAACCAATCCTCATATGCTATGGTTTTATATTTTGAAACTACTTCATTAATTGGGTTTTGAATAGAAGTAGTTTTGTCTCTTTCCCTTCTAAAATAGAGGGACCATTATGGAATGTAATATTCCAGTTCTGATCTGCAACCTATAATTGCACTACCAATTTCATTCATTATGGTCAAGAAAGCATCACTAATGACTATCTCAAACGATAATGTATTCTTTTATTGTGCACTCAATTGGTCACATTTTTATTAAGAACTCTGTCAGTTCTTCCATATACATATTGAATTGTCATAAACGCAATAGGTTCTAAGCCTAATACATTCTGTTGCAAGGATGTTTCATCGTAATTTCATTCTTAACCTCATGCAATGCGATCACAGATATGGCTACTCAGTAAAATTTCATCACTATTGAATATGGTAAAATATTACATGGCAAGTACATACAACGAATTGTTTTGCTCTTTCATTAGTTCTGCGACCCATTCTTATTCTTGGCCTTTCTCTACCCTTTGATAGAGATTTCCTCCTCATTTATTTTATACTCACGAAATATTTCACATTATACTATCATACAGACATTTCAATATAGCATTTCTATTCTTTTGCTGTAAATTTCACCAAGCATTTCCAAGTTATACACATAAACCAGCAACATACAGTAACCACCACAGAACAACCTTTGCTGTAGCCTTTCAGGAAGATCATAAAATAATTTGAAGAAATGATGTAGACATAAATAAAATTATAAGACACATTAAGCAAGTACTCAAAACTGTGGTCTAATCTCTGTAAAACTACAGCTATGCAAAATTACTTAAGAATATAGAGCTTGGAGCCATACTGTCCAAGATTAAATAGCAGCTCAGGATGTTCTCATCCACTATTTGCATATAGATTACAAGAGTTAATTTATTAAATTATTTTATTGTGTGTCCCAGAGTATTCAGGTATTACTTCAGCATCTAGGACACTGCCAGGCATATCCAGAATATGCAGTATTATTGAATGAATAAGTCAAGGAATGAGAAAAATCATGGTTTTTTTTTTTTTCATAAAGGAAGAAAATAGGTCTTAAAGAAAATAGGTCTTTCTTGTTTGCTATTCCTTCAGTTATTTTTCACATTGACAAACTCTCTTGAAAGGGTATGTATTATAAATGTTATATAAAGAAAAAATCAAATATCTAATTTTACGATATCAAATATCCTGTGTAGAATAAAACAATTCTTATGTTTTTAAAAATGCCTTTCCAGGCCGGGCGCGGTGGCTCAAGCCTGTAATCCCAGCACTTTGGGAGGCCGAGGCGGGTGGATCGCGAGGTCAGGAGATCGAGACCATCCGGGCTAACATGGTGAAACCCCGTCTCTACTAAAAATACAAAAAACTAGCCGGGCGTGGTGGCGGGCGCCTGTAGTCCCAGCTACTCGGAGGCTGAGGCAGGAGAATGGCGTGAACCTGGGAGGCGGAGCTTGCAGTGAGCCGAGATCTCGCCACTGCACTCCAGCCTGGGTGACACAGCGCGAGACTCCGTCTCAAAAAAAAAAAAAAAAAATGCCTTTCCAAATTTTACTCAACTAAACCAATTCTACTTTCAGTGTCATCAAGTGACCCCACAGTTTCTTTTGCCTTTAATTCTTTTGGCAATTGAGATTTCAATCAGCCCTACTTTGCAAATCAAACTGTAACTTTATTCTACATTATTAATGCTAAAAGTGTACCATAGGGAAATGAATAAACATGTTATACAGTAGAAGTAAATATTGTTTAGCTGGCTGTTTATGAGTACATCTGATGTACAGACTAAGTAAATCCTAAACCCTGAAGCACCATGATAAAAATGGAAATTCTTGGAGAAAAAAGTTTTTTCTATACTTCCATCCAAAATCTGTTTCCAGACACAGTAGTTTATAATCCATTCTTCTAACATCTCTAAATTTTCACTTTTTATAGGTAAAATATTACCCACTTTTTTCCTGAACATTTTGCAGACTTTACATATTTTAAAGTACTTAAGAAAATAAAAGACTACCTTGAGGTTTTAAAAATAATCATTGTGATATTATTACTTCCCATAGGTAACAGTATTAAAATATATGGTATATTAGGCCGGGCGCGGTGGCTCAAGCCTGTAATCCCAGCACTTTGGGAGGCCGAGGCGGGTGGATCACGAGGTCAGGAGATCGAGACTATCCTGGCTAATATGGTGAAACCCCGTCTCTACTAAAAATACAAAAAACTAGCCGGGCGTGGTGGCGGGCGCCTGTAGTCTCAGCTACCTGGGAGGCTGAGGCGGGAGAATGGCGTGAACCTGGGAGGCGGAGCTTGCAGTGAGCCGAGATCACGCCACTGCACTCCAGCCTGGGAGACACAGCGAGACTCCGTCTCGGAAAAAAAAATAAAATAAAAAAATAAAATAAAATAAAATAAAATAAAATAAAATATATGGTATATTATTCTTAAATTAACATAGATATTAATTTTAAGTATATCCATTATTTTAACATGCCAGGCACCAGGGGCTATAATTTATCTATCATATCTTGTGAATACAAATATTTTAAATCCTTCGAAATAATGACCAATATAACTAGTGTAACCATAAGATTTTTTGTTCAAACTTAACAATATTTAAAGTGAAAATGTTCCCTATTTATAATTATGCTAGAAGACTAACTATAAACTTGTAAACTTGGTCTGTTCTAGACAAAATAGAGTAATTGATCTGTAAATATGTTTGGATTAAAATATTCATACCCCAGATGGGTGCAATATTTTAGATTGTTACCAAACAGGCTTCATCGTAAATAAACAAATCTCACGGTCACATGGAACATTAGGGGTCATCTTGGTCAGCTTCCCATTAGGATATTTGAACATACTCAATAGCATTTTCTGAAGTCCAAATTTAAATGCTGTCAGTGATAAGAAATTCTGTCTTTTCATACATTGCATTACTGGACAACTCTAATTGTTTGCAATGGTTATTTTTTCCTTAAATCCGCTTTATTTGAACACTTACCTATTTGTTGTAGATTTCCCTTCAGAATTTAATGAAACAAGATAAATCATTTTTTTACACAATACCCTTTCGAATATATATAAGATAGCTGTCGTGTCTGTACTGAGCCCTCTCTCTTCCCGGAAAAAAAAAAATATGCAGGTTTTAATTCTTTCCATTAGCGCCTCACCCTGACTATTCTCCAATGGATGTTTCTGATAGAAATGTTCTACATTTCTATCCAAATATAGTACGCATATCACATGAATATTATTATATTCCCCAATTTTGGCTGAGAACTAATAGCCTTGCTTTGCTCTTTGACAGTCATAATGCATTGGGGATTCTGTGTTCAGTTACAATGGAATGATACCTTGAGGCATATTTAAGGAAAATCACAATTTTATTTAATCCACTATTATACTAATATTGACTGCAACATGTATATGTATATGTGCTTCTTGGTGCCTTTTCTTTAATCCAAATCTCTTTACTCCATATTTTTGAAGAACATCTGTTGGGTTATCGAATGTTCACCGTTTAAAAATATATTTTTAAATGTTTTACCTCAATATGTTGAAAATAAACATATAGAATAGCCCATGCAAAGAGAAATAATTTAAGCCTAATGTTCTCTGAAACATAATGTCACAGTGATAGTATGGGAAAGAGAATTAATCACTTGGTTAATTAGGTGTTTCACTTACAGAAATAAGCAACAGTATATTTCCACTTATGATAGAATAATATATGAATTATGATCCCTAGCATGCACTACATGAAAACATGTAAAACAGTATGTTTTTAAAGTTATGTTTAAATTATTCCAGTGACTTGGATTTGAGTACCAACACCCAAAAAACTGATTTCAAATGAGCTTGATACTGCAGCAAATTTAGTGTGTGTGAGATGAGTCCAGATGCAAATGTGCAGCTACAGCAGCTGTGGATTCTGTGCAGACACATTGCTGCTCGAGCTTTAAAATAATCAAACTCCAAGCCTTGTGCTCATAAATTAATTATGTGTGGAATTCCTATAGAAGGCAAAGAGCTTCAAACAAAACAAGAGAAAACGGAATTGTTCTACAACATGCTCTCTTCTTCACTAGAAAATAGGTAAAATACCAATTCAGGGAATTCTGAGGATATTTAGATCATGCGAAAAATATAAAGAAATTAATAACGGTTCGATGAAGCTCACTCAATAAAATATATTAGCTCATTCTGAGTTCTCAGCTCCGAAAGACAGAGATCACTAAAAGATCATATTCCATCCTTCGGAATTTACATATCAGTGAAATGAAGGACTATTTTCATGGAACACAAATGTGCTCCGTACATTGTTGAATACCAGGATGAAAACCATGGGAATTTAGGCAGGGGGGTAGTTTGTTAGAAAAGCTTTATGATACTGGTGGGACAAGTCAGAGAGGATTGAGGTCAACAGTAATGAAAAAGAAGAATCATTAAGGGTATGCCACATAATTAGGGTCCTCATAGACAAAGATGATTACACTGAAAAGCTCCTGGCCAAGATGCTCTTGCCTAAGGAGAGGATCTCCCTGACTTTCTATTTAAAGCAGCAATGAGCTGCAGGCAAAACACAAAATCCAAACATTGCCAGGGAAGAAAAGCTTCTGCCTTTCATAACCCTCCGTCTTCATATAAGAAAGAATATGTCTGGCAACCTTATGGGTTTGAAATCTGTTTATAGCACTCTGTGAAAGGTTTTCGCTAGCTCTGTGTTAACACATGGCGGGGGTGGGGGTGTTATTATGTCTTTGATCCCAATTTATCTTTTAGCATATCTATCAGAGTCGTGAATTATTTTCCTACTAATTCTTCTTTTATCTCATACAGTGAATCATTTGACACTAATCCGTTGGCCAAATGTTTGTGTTATTTACATTATTAAATTGCAAAATCTTTGACAGATGAGGTCTTTTAAATTATGAATTAATAATAGTAATGACAGCAACTCTGGTGGCAGTAATTTCTATTTATCTCAGTTAATCTTCACAACATCACTATACCTTCTCAGAGTCATACAGACTAAAGTCAAGAAAAGTGAATCAACTTGTTCAAAATACAGAGCTAATAATTGACAGAGATGGAATATTACAAGAAGTTGAATGATTCAGAAGGCTGGGCTTCTGTGCTCTATGATCTCATTTAATGTTGCAATATGCTTTTATGTATATATTTATTCCTTATGTCTGATTTACAAAATGTTCAATTCTTCCTATTTCTGTTTTCACCATGCATGCAAATATAAAATACTTATTTGATTAGCAACTGGGATAATTAAACTTTCTTTGCCAACTATATCATAAAAATAAATCTAATATAATAAATATAAGCTTTTTTCCCCAGCTTTCTTCTCATTTCATAACTCAGGTAGGAAAAAAAACCCTCAAATTTTATATCCTTGAAAAGGGGTTAACATTTAGGGCTTTAAAAAAAAGACTATGTATTTTTATGTTGTACTGAATTCATAATTCCTTGGATATTTCCACCTCTAATGCTTATACGCCATGGAACTAAGAGGCCACTGACCAGCTGAAAGTTCAAAGTAGTGTTTCTAAATATCGGTAGGAACACATAAGAGTCTGGAAAGACACTTTTTTGTTTAGATATTTTAAAGAGTTTCTGAAAATGTTTACCTCCCTTAATATTTCAAGAGTCCAATCTGATGACTAAATCACAGAGTTTAACTTTAGGCCAGTGTGAAGAAGAGTGATTAGAGAAAATGTCAGTGTTCCTGCCACCAGCTCCAACCTTCATCACCATTGCTCTTTTTTGAGACTGCAACTTGACAGAGAAGGGCTTGGCAATATCTATATAAATATAGGGAAGTAAAAATTAATTGAAATAACTGATTTTTTTAGGGCACACTGTGAGGAGGCTACATATCCTTGGAGACTGAGATTGTGGATATGCACCATGAAATTTGTTAAGCAATGAAATGGAAATTGTTGTGAGAGACACCTTGATAGACAGGCTTGAGGTAGGAATCCTGACTCACTGTGCCAAGTGACCAGCAAATAGGTTGTCCACGAGTTCCCATGAACTCTAGTGAAATAATGAGCTGACAGAAATGGTAAACTAGAAGAGGCCTAACATGGAGTGTTACCATGTAGTGACACTACATTTAACATTTTGAGTGTCTGGATGGTACTCACTTCTGAATTTTTAGACCTGACCAGAAAGCCCTGGAGGAGAGCTCTTTGATATCACCTGAGAAAGGATCACAAAAAGGAGAGAAAAATATAAAAGCATTCGTTATTCATGACACAGTTTCAAAAATAGCTTTATAAATTATCAACTCAAGCAACTTTATCGGTTTGGACTCAATTTGCTGTTGTTTTTCTCAGTTGTTCTCCAGGAACAAATAAATTGCAGGAACTGACTATAATCCTTTTAATTTTTACAATCTCTATTCTTAAGCTTCCTTCAGTATAGATAGATCTACCATATCTCCTTGATCAACTCAGCCCTCCAGTTTCCCAGTCTCTTCATTCCTTTTCCTCTCTCCTTATACCTCCAATGATCCTTCCCTTCTCCCACTAGTACCCAATGTTTTGCTTTTATTTTACTGCAGAGATAGAAGCAATCAGAAGAGAACTCTGTACTTTGTTTGCCTTCTAATTGATATCATCGGTTGCATGCTTGCCTCCCCATACCAAAATCTACTCCGCAAATTGACAATCAGATTGATGGTTCGAATATATAAATCAGATCATGTCACTTTGTAAGTACCTTCTCATTGCATTTCAGATACAATCCAAACTTCTTTTCAAAGTTGACAAGATCATATAAGATTTTGCCTCAGAAGATCTCTACTACCTACTCTTATGTCTCTTTACCATATCCCATTACATCCTAGGGACTCTTGTTTTTTTAAATTTCCCTAAATATGTTAGCTTATTTCCATGCCAGGGACATTAAATTTATTCTTCCTTTCATCTGGAGTATTTTTCCTATTGATGGGACATGTAATTCATGTTACTTTTTTAAGAGAATACTTCCCTGACACGTATCTAAAATAGCCCTGGCCCACATCACTCTCTATTTCCTAAACCCTGTTTTATTTTCTTTTTAGCACTTATTACTATTTTACTTACATGTTACTAGCATTTAGAGCAGTCCCAGGAACTCAAGAAGTTTTTTAAAGAAGTTTTAAAAAATATTTTTTTTTTTTTTTTGAGACGGAGTCTCGTGCTGTGTCACCCAGGCTGGAGTGCAGTGGCGCGATCTCGGCTCACTGCAAGCTCCGCCTCCCAGGTTCAGGCCATTCTCCTGCCTCAGCCTCCGAGTAGCTGGGACTACAGGCGCCCGCCACCACGCCCGGCTAGTTTTTTTGTATTTTTAGTAGAGACGGGGTTTCGCCATGTTAGCCAGGATGGTCTCGATCTCCTGACCTCGTGATCCGCCCGCCTCGGCCTCCCAAAGTGCTGGGATTACAGGCTTGAGCCACCGGGCCCGGCCTAAAAAATATTTTTAATAAATGCATAAATCAATGCATCCTTTATAAAACAATTTATATATTACGTGACAATTATCTCATTAAAGTAAAAAGTTTAAAAATTACATAAATAACATTATTGAAGACCTTCAATAAATATAATTTGTCAGTGTTAGTATTTTTAACTGACTTAGTTGGACAGAGAGTGAACCAGGTGAGTTTCTTTTTTTAATGAAGCAGCATCAGACATGGCTTTGATCTGCATGTGTTCAATTAGGTTTTCCCTATACTGTAGCCACACAATTTAGCATGCTCTAGTCACCCATTTTCTAATTATTTCCTCTTGTTCACATTTAGTTAGAACAATACTAACTTGTTCCCAGTAATAGCAAACTATTCCAAATTGGCTGATCCATAATATTACTGTATTTCTTCTGCACCAGGATTGTTTACAGGAATAAGAGAAATCACAAGGGGGTAAGTTTCACTTTACCATTGACCTAGCCAATCACAATGGCTACTTTTAGATTCCCATTTGAGCAAGGGGGAGAATTCTTCTCAAAGATATTCAGAGAGCAAACCACTTGGGTCTCTATTGGTTTCAGATCAACCTACTGAATTTTGGCATACCATCTTCCTGAAGAAGTCAGGGTTGATGCAATAATATGATGACAGTAATAAGAAGAGAGGCATCACATAATGTTCAAAGCTGGAAAGGTCTGCTGTAAGGTCACAAAAACTCAGGTGAAATTCCAGTTGGGCCTCGTTTGTTCTATTTACTGCAATGTTGGAAGTTGAACTTGGCAGTTAGGAGCCCTTTTGCCTTCTGAAGAATTATGGTTTGAATCTATTCTTCCAACCAAAAAATAGACAATATCTTCATTGCACATAATTCAAGTCTGAAAATAGTTTTGATGCCAAACAATTGTTTTTGAAAAACCCTGTGTTTCAAATAACTGCAATTTAACTGTGCATTCAGTGCTCAGCAACTGCAAATAAATTGTAGATCTTTCTGTTTTACTTTAAATGTCATTATTCAGCCCAATTTTATTCACATTCACTGCAGCTTTAACAGTCTACGTGATTCCTGTTCATGGATTAATGAGAGCCTTTTCTTTTTTCTCAAGAGAATGTTATGCTGGCTTTCTAAAGCTGCTTTTAAAAGCAAAAGGAAATAACATCTTTCAAATGCATACATGAATCCCATCATTCATAATTGTAATTTCAAAATTGAATACTAGATATGATCTAATTTCAGCCTAGCATGTATGCAGTTAATGCTGGCCAGTGATCTTTCTGGGAGTCCTGAGGTGTGGCATTAATTATGTATATTGCTTACACCTGTGAAAAATCAGCCTGCCCTTCTGGAGCTAATAAGAAAATTAAATGTTAAATTCCGACTAAACTGAGAGGGCCTTTTCAGTTATGCCTGCCATCTTTTGGCTAAGAGTGTTCCATATTCAGTCTTGCTCATTTTCATGCAGATTACCATGTATTTTATGAGTTGGATTAGAACAGAATGATTTTTTGAAATCCTACAGCTGCCAGTCTATATAGCATATTCAGGAGGAGGAGGAGGAAACTGCTGTCCTCTTAACTATGGAAAATATGACCAAATCTACGGCAATGCTATCGACAACTAGGTAATATCATTCCCCAGCCACATAGGAGTAGTAGGTACCTGGAGGAAAGGAATGAAGGTTCTCATGACGTTTTTTAATGTTTCCTATAGGCTTTTTATTTTCCTTATTGGTATTTGTTTGGGGAAGAATATTTATTTTCTTTGAGAAGCAGACGAGTATAGAAGTTAAGAGTTTAGTATCCTAATGTAGATATCTTGTGTTCATATCCCACCTGCTGCTTACTAGCTATGTAAACTTGGGAAATTCACTTGATTTCTCTGGATCTTAGGAGGCTTGTCTGTAAGATAAGGTTGGTATGAACATAGATTAATGAATATCTAGACAGCAAGAAATAAGCTCTAATACGTGTTAGCCATTATTTTTATACAAGTTTCACTTAGAGATTGACTCAAGTGAAGCTAATTTGTGTAAGTCAGTCATCATTTGTGGTTTATCATCTCCCCTACTACACTTCCTTCTTCCAAACAATTTATCTATTATCTCTACAAATGAAAAAAAAAAAAATCAGACCTCGCATCATCGTTGCTTCTATGAAAAAAAAAATTGGTGGTCACCTGTGGAAGGGATATGAAGATTTACGGTGGTAGTCGAAAGCAACTTTTTTCTTATCTGTATGGTTCATTTTAACATACATTTCTTATATAATTAAGATGACTTGTAAAAAGCATTTATATATAAGCCTCAGTTTTTACTCTGCCTGTCTTTAAAGTAACTTGAGGTGGCTTCTTAAATAACGACACTGACAAAAAATCCTTGTAGAAACAAAATCTGCCTTAAAGAAATGTAGAGATAGTAATAGTTGAGTTTCTCAGCAGCATTCCAAAAATAGAAACAACTCTAGTTTGGTGTATATACATTTTTTGTAAAATAACACTTAAAGTTCATTACATATTATCCTGGCATAGTTTTCAAGAGAGAACAGATAGATTTTATACTTTCAACATAATCTTTAAAAATGCAGGCATATTAAACCAAGGAATATTGTTTTTAGTGATCCTCTATAAAGCTGATCAATTTAATGTAATTTACAGATGCTTATAATGATATACGCAAAATTGCAGCAATTTATGAAAAGAATTATTACCTTAGTATTTTTTACATGAGGAAATTGAAGCATAAAGAATTTAACTAAGTTGCCCAAGATCAGTTAGTAACTGGTGGAGCTGTGACAATAAAACGGACCACAACAATTAGAACGGAGGCTATGTATTCAGACTCTGCTATATGAAAGGGGTCAGCTACCATCACTTGTATTTGGAAGAGATTCAAAATCAGGCAGGAGAATGGGAAAGACGACTTTATCGTGAAAAAATAGGCAAGGCTTCAGGTGTGCTCTGATTGAAGGTTTTGGCATGGGGAAGCTGGAGGTATGCTAATCTGAAACAAGACGGTCTTATGTGATTGGTTTGAGAAGCATATTTTGCTTTCTCTGGTTGGTCCTGAGTTGGAAGCTAGGGCCAAGAAGAAGGAAACTGGCATTCATTGGCCAAATATTAACCAACCGAACGAATTGTGTTATCAATTACTACAGAGGTTTTGGTTCAGATTCTTGGACCGGTTGCTGCAGATACATGCTTTGGTTTTCCAAGCTATCTGCTGCAAAGGTTGTGAATCAGAGTTTAATTCCCATATATGGTCAGGCTATAAGAGTCTTCAAGAGTCAAAAATAAAACCCAAGTTTTATGACTCTCAAGTAGCCACATTCTTAAATCAGTCGTAAGCTTTGTCCTAGTGAATACAATTAAATACTCTATTCCTTGTTTATTGATGTTATCTGTTAGTTCTAAAAGAAGGGTCTCAAAGCAGCATCAACATTAACTTAGAACTTGTTAGAAATGCACATTATTGGTCCTGTCTCAGACCTCCTGAACCAGAGTGGTTTTGACGCACACTATACTTTTAAAACCATAGATGTAGGTATTGAATTATTAATGAGACAAGATGACTTGCCTTTACACAAATTACATTTTGGCTTAAGTTATGTAAGAAATATGTAGGAACAAAAACATCAGTATTGCATAACTGTTTTTTAATATGACAGCACCTCATACTCTTAACTAAAAGTTTTTCCCACCCTTTTTGAAATTATTCAATATTAATGAGTGATAAAAACAAAAATGGAAACTACATCTGCCACTGAAGTATCTGTTAATAAAGAGAGTGAACAGCCTGGGCAAAGTGGCTCATGCTGTAATCCCAGCACTTTGGGAGACTGAGGTGGCCAGATCATTTGAGGTCAGGATTTTGAGACCAGCCTGATCAACATGGTGAAACCCATCTCTACTAAAAATACAAAAAAAGTAGCCGTGCATGGTGATGCACACCTGTAGTCCCAGCTACTTATGGGGCTGAGGCAGGAGAATCTCTTCAACTCAGGAGGCAGAGGTTGCAGTGAGCCAAAATCGTGCCACTGCACTCTAGCCTGGGCAACAGAGGGTGACTCCATCTCAAAAAAAAAAAAAAAAAAAAAAAAAGAAAGAGAGTGAAGAGTTAGATTTTATAGGAAAAGTTATGTCAAAAACTAAATCTCAAGAGATTAACCCAAAGAGTACTTTTACTTGACATACCCAAAGAAAAATAAGTATGATTGATCAAAATGGCAATTTTATATTAGTCTTTATGCCCTGGATTTTACATGATTCAAATGGTTTTGACAAGAACCTTACACTTTGATATGTCATTGTTCCTAACAGAGAAACTTGTTTGTCTAATGTTTCACCCTTAGTCCAGATGAAGATGATGCAATTAATCTGAAGAGTTTTAGTAATCTATTTCCTCCAACATATCCCTCCATTTATTCCAAGTTGTTGCCCTGTGATTTTTTGTTTGTTTGTTTTTGTTTTTTTTTTTCAGGTGGAGTCTTGCTGTTGCCCAGTCTGGAGTGCAATGGTGCAATCTCCACTCACTGCAACTTCTGCCTCCCCAGTTCAAGTGATTCTCCACCCTCAGCCTCCTCAGTAGCTGGGACTACAGGAGCCTGCCACCATGGCCAGCTAATTTTTGTATTTTTAATAGAGACAGCATTTCGTCATGTTGGCCAAGCTGGTCTTGAATTCCTGGCCTCAAATGATCCACCCACCTCGGCCTCCCAAAGTGCTGAGATTATAGGCGTGAGCCACCATACCCAGCCTGACCCTTGACTATTTATAGTGCTTCATCAATTTTTCACTGTTCATCTGCAATGACCCCTGAATCTCAAAAATTCCATTGAGATAAATGAATCAAAGTAGAATAGAACCTGTCAATTTGGGCTTTCTGAATAACTCACACAACCCATCATTACTGCAGCAGATTTAAATAGAACTAGTAACTCTTAAAGCCAGTTTGACATGGAAACTGCAATAGATCTGAAACCCTTTATGTATAGTATCAAATGTTTAATCAGTGTTTCTATTTTTAGGGACATAACACATTTTTGTAATGTATTGTGAACATGATACATATTAAAATTTGTATAATCCTTGTTAATAAAAAACACTGCAAGAAAAGTTAGGAATTTTTGCTTTCAAGTGAATGGAACAAATGGATCTATGTGGAATATGTCTTTTTAGCATATTACTAGCTTTAAATATGCTGAGAGTTTTCATTTCATGAATTCCAAGGAAAGAAGATGACAACCATTGAAATTTGTAGTACTTTTGATTCAACAATTGATTTAAGCGGAATGAATGCTAAATCCTCACGACTGAGATCGTATTTAATTAGCTGTCAGTAAATTTGAATGATAGGACTGTATAATTAAATTACATGAGTTGTATAACCAGAAATAACCACTACACATCTACACTTTAAAAAAAAAATCAAACTCTGTGGCAATATCCATACAGGATTTTGTGATTTCTGAGGCCAAAATAGATCATTACAATTTAATTTTTAATGGTTAAATTTGAAAAAAAAAGTCACCTCCTAATACATTTTGAATGACTTGAAGTAAATTTTAAGTTTCTTCTCCCAAATTTTGCGAGAATTTAAGGGGATTTTCAGAAATTTTTCAAAAACAAAACAAAGAAAAAAATTTTCAGATGACCAATAGGTTGAAATGACTATAGGTTAGTTTCAACAAGCCTATAGTAAATTACTTTAGACAAAAACTATATCCTATAACAAGAATTTTGCCCATGACTGTCAAATCAGGAAAAGTCTCTTTCCACTTAAATTCCACTTTAACTCACCTAATATTAATTCCTTTGGTACATTGTTGAAATTAAATTTCAGGAGAAATTGATCACTTATTATAAGATATACAAAAACAATGACCCTTAAATGCCGGCAGCATATGAAAACGATCTCAGAACATTCTAAAAATAATGATACATTTGCTGGTCTCTATAGCCAGATACTAAATTAATTGTTCTGGACAGTGTTCTTAGAATAATTTTTTTTTTGTAAAACCTTAGAAGTAATTTTAATATGTAGCCAGGATCAAAAACTACTATTCTGCTATAGTGGTTCCCAGATTTTAGCATGCATCAGCATCACTTAGAAGTCTGGTGTGTGTGTGTGTGTGTGTGTGTGTCTTCATGAACAGATCCCTGGCCTCCACTCTCCACAGTTCCTGGTTCTGTAAGTCCGGATAGGCTGGAAAATTGCATTTCTACCATGATGGTGAAGGTGTCGATACAAGAATCACAATTTGAGAACCATAGATAAAGTACATAGATAGGGATACCAACATAAACTAGGGTACCTCCAAGGATTTAAAGGGTAAAAACTTCTGTAATTCGGGGGTCAACAAACTCACCTGTCTTTGTATTAAGATTTTATTGAGGGCCGGGCACGGTGGCTCAAGCCTGTAATCCCAGCACTTTGGGAGGCCGAGACGGGCGGATCACGAGGTCAGGAGATCGAGACCATCCTGGCTAACATGGTGAAACCGCGATCCGGCCACTGCACTCCAGCCTGGGCGACAGAGCGAGACTCCGTCTCAAAAAAAAAAAAAAAAAAAAATACAAAAAAACTAGCCGGGCGTGGTGGCGGGCGCCTGTAGTCCCAGCTACTCGGGAGGCTGAGGCAGGAGAATGGCGTGAACCCGGGAGGCGGAGCTTGCAGTGAGCTGAGATCCGGCCACTGCACTCCAGCCTGGGTGACAGAGCAAGACTCCATCTAAAAAAAAAAAAAAAAAAAAAAAAAAAAAAAAAAAAGATTTTATTGAAACACAGTTATATCCATTCGTTTACCTACTGTCTGTTTTTGCTCCTGTAAACACAGAGTTGAGTATTTGCATAGAGACCATATGTATCATAAGATTAAAGTATTTACTATATGGACATTTAAAAAAAGTTTGCTAATCACTGCTCTAAACCATTGTAAATGGTAACATAAACCAAATAGCATATACCAAAAAACAACAATCATTATGAAACAGTAAGAAAACAAAACCATTAATTATTAAGATAATACCATATGACTAAGCAACAGACCTTCACAGCCAACTCTTCACTTGGCCAATTTTTTTTGGAGACAGAGTCTATGTCACCCAGGCTAGAGTACAGTGGCATGATCTCGGTTCACTGCAACCTCTGCTTCCTGGGTTCAAGCTATTCTCCTGTCTCAGCCTGCCAAGCAGCTGGGATTACAGGCATACACCACCAGGCCTGGCTAATTTATGTATTTTTAGTAAAGACAGGATTTTGCTGTGTTGGTCAGGCTGGTCTCGAACTCCTGACCTCAGGTGATCCCCCCTGCCTCGGCCTCTCAAAGTACTGAAATTACAGGCAGGAGCCACTGCACCCAGCCCACTTGGCCAACTGTTAATAGGTATCTCAAAGACAGCTGATACTTAATATGTTCCATACCAAACCTGCAGTCTTCCTCCCATCAAACTTAGACCCAATATTTCTACAAACGGCACCAGCATCCAGTTAGTTATGCAATGCAGAATTCAAAGAATCATCCTTGTCACCTTATCTCCCACCGTCTAGCTCCAATCTAATAAATGCAGTGAGTTTTTAGCTCCCATCTACTTTCTTCATCTGTATAATCCATATCATCAATAGAAGTGTCCATTACCTCAATTCTGGATCACAAAAATAGCTGTCTAAACTTTCTGTATTTACTCTGGCTGCTCTCCAATCCTTTCTCTGTCTTTCAATCAGTGTGAGCTTCTTTCAACACAAATTCAAAATCTGAATCCTTTGTGTAAAATCCAGCAGTGGCTTTCCATGGCTCGAAAGCCATGGAAAAGCAATGTGGTTGGACCCCCCTTACCTCTCCAGTCTTCCATACTCTGCTCTCTTGACATGCTGACCGATTTCCAATTCCTTTTACTCACCTACTTTCTCTTACCCAAGTTCCCTGCACATGTGTTCCCTTAGCTTGGAATATCTCTCCTTATCCCGTTCATCTAACTTTCTTCTACCTAATCTTTAAATGTGAACTGTATTCTCACTTTCTCAGAGAAGCTTTTTCTGATCTTGGTGATTTCTATAACTCTGAGATATATATGAATTTGTATTTACCTTTAGCTCTTGCCATAACTGCACTTTTAGATTTGTTCAAATAATTATTTGATATATCTGTCTCCCCCGTAAGACTGTAATCTCAATGAGAAAATGAGCTGTATGTTTTATATTACCTCCTAGAATTGTACTATATTACTTTGCAAGTGCCTGATACATAGATATGCTGACAAGTCACTTTTGAATGACTCCATAATTTTTAAAAATGCCCCAAAAATTATGCCAAAATATATAAAAATTGATCTCCCCAATTAAAAGTCACAGAATCAACCAGAATTGAAAACAAATGCAAGGGAATAAATTGTTGAGGGAAGAAATAGCAAATACATGTGCTATAAATGTGTAAATGCAGTCATGAAAAATTATACTCCCAAGATTTTCTGACACACAAAATACTTGTCAGGTTAAGTGAACACTGCAGACAGCAAAATATCTGTAAAAACTGTAAAACTAAAATAAATATGACTGAAAGGAAGTAAAATAAAACATTAAAAGAAACTACATTTGGTCTGATACACAGTACACAAGGATGAAACTTGAGATGTTATATTTTAACAAGTGGTCACAAAAAGACAAGTGCAGTATTATTCCACTTATACAAGGTTACTGAATTACTCAGAGATAGAAAGTAGAATGGAGTTGCAAGAGGTTGGGTTAATATGTAGAGAATTTCAGTTTTACAGGAAGAAAAGGGATCTGAGGGTAGCTGTGCAACACATACTTAACTGAATCATAGACCACTTAAAAATGGTCAAGATGGTCAATTCTTTATCATGTGTAATTCATTACAGTTTAAAAAATAAATTGCACTTGGATGATGGAATTACTACTTTATTCATTTTTAAACATAAAATCAGTTCAGTTTCCATTTTTTAATGTAAGAAAAAAATAGCTCTGTTAAAATGTTTTGAAAAGAACAAAGAGGGCGAGACAGAGACCACATCTGAGACATCTGTGTATCCTTTAGTTGTTAGATGAGGCTTTAAAAATTGTAAGAGTGAAATATATGTTTGATGAGTAAAAAGAAATATACATAGGTAATAAAGGTCTGACTATTAAGTGATTGGGAATGCAAGTAAAATTCTCTCTAGACCTGTCCCTAAGGCTGTCATTTAAAGTCTCTAATTGTAATGATCAAGTACTCTGACCAGGTGTTTTCTTATCATTTAAACAGTTATCCCTCCAGAAATGGCCTACAGGGAAATAATATTCTCTATTTATATTTCCTCCAAATGAAGCTTTGGAAAAGTACTGCCAGTTCTTCTGGATTTCAAATTTCCAAATATTACTGTGACAACCAAAGAATATGTTTCAAATATCAATTTCACAATGAAGTCAAGCTGATCCTCAATAACTGTGGGATGATACACACATTTCCAGGAAATATGTATGTTACTTTATACCTGACACCTTTTAAATTTGCCAGGAGGATCAGACCACTGTCAAAACCAAGTAAGTTATAAATGCATTGTCCTATAGTTTAGAAATTTACCTGTTGCTAAAACCCAACTGAATAACCAGTATTTAAGTTTGTCTCTAACACATTTCTTGGCTGGAAGATTATACTCATTGTATTGCAAGATTACATACAGAAGCAATGGAGGCAGTTTATTTATGAGAAGTCAGTATTAACAGGAAATTTTTTAAGCCTAAACAAAAAAAAAAAGGCTTTAAATTATGAAATGATTCTCATTTCACTGAGGAAGATGTTTAAAAAATAAATATTGTACACCTTATGTATGTCCTATTACCTTGTACAGTATGAAGACTATGCAACTGAATTCACCAGAAATAGATAGTTACATCACCTTTTCTTGCATGGGAAAACACATGGGATTTCTACTAAGCTGACTTGAGGTAGAAGTCCTAGAAATTACTTTCTCTAGTGCAAGGACAAGATAATACGTTGTCCATTTCTAGCACTACCGTGAGGTCAGTATACCAAAGGATCAATTCATGAGCTACGAATACATTTAAAGGAGTCAGAATAATGAGTGATTTTGATTCATGACAGCAAGGCATCAAATATAAGAAGTATTTTGAATCGATTATTCAGGGTGAATTTTTACTAATGGACACAGTTTGCATGCCAAAAATTATTTAAAATTGATAGTTACTATGAAGATGGTGTTAAACTCTAGAAGCTTTATATTCAATTTAGACTGAAGTGACCCAGTGGAGACTCAATGAGGAAGACAGGCAGAAGGCAGTAGGCAAGTATCGGAAACATCTCAGGGGTTTTTTGCAGGACTACATTAGGAGTTCAAGGAATATAAAGATTTCTTCTTCCCAAGCTATTATAGCATTCTGGGTAGTCGGTAGGACTCAAAATATGGGTCCAAAATGTCTTAACCTCCCTCATTTGGTTAAAGAATTAGAGAATCACCCTGATCTTAGACCCTGTCTTAATTCATTGAGCATTTATATTGTGCTAGGCACTAGAGTTATTAAGAAGATCTCTAGGAGATTACAGGCTGGTAGTAAAAGCAGGTATGATAAACTAATCACAATATTGAATTTCATGATTACAAAAAAGAGTGGGAAAAGACTGAACATCAAGAGAAAACTTTTGAATGCCTTCTATGTTAGAATATAGATTCATTTTTGGTTTTGTTTTCAGATGTATTTTAGAGGCAGTTCCATTTAAAAAGAGATATTTATGATTTAAATATTTACATGTCTTTCTAAGTCCTGTTGGAAGTTTCTTAACTCTGCCCTACCACTGTTCTTTTGACTTAGAGTTGAAACAGAAGATTTCCTTCTTTCCTTCCCTTCTCTAGTCCTTACATTTACTAACCGAGCACTTTATGGTTTTCACACATTCAACTCATTTTCTTCTATACCTACCATCACCTGTCAAAAAATATTTCTAAGGTGTTAAAAACACAGCTACAGCACACTTAATTCAGAAGGACTATCACAATAGGTATAGGGACTACTGCAGTGAAGTTTTGCAGTAGGGGAGAGAGGTTGGCCTCCACTACAAATGCAACAAGGAGAAGTGGGAATTTATAGCCAAGGCGTAAGGTGGGGATGTCTACGCAAAGAACATTACTAAGAGGAAACAGCAGGAGTAAGGGAGGATTCTGGCTAAAATGACCTAACAGAATTCTTGGTGAAGGCAGGGCAGAGTGATCAGATATCACCTGGGTGATGGTGGAGGATGAGAAACTTAGTGGGAAATTGAGGGTAATTATATATCAAGGGTGGGTCTTCTGGCCTGACTTGATTCAACAGGACTCTTTCCAAAATTAGGCAACACAAAGAAGAACAGAAGTATAGAAGTTAAAGCCTAGTTGGGAAGAGGATTCAGAAGAGCCTGACTAGTTTAATGAAGGAGAAAGTCTATGATAGTCCTTCCTTTTGTTTGAACAAATGTAAAGTCCTTTGAACAATATAAATTCATTTCTTCTGTTCATTAAGAAGCAGCTAAATCATTTGTTGGGATTTGGTAGTTTTATTAGTCCATTTTCACACTGCTGATAAAGACATACCCAAGACTGGGCAAGGAGGAGCAAGTCACATCTCACATGGATGGTGGCAAGCAAGAAAGAGAGCTTGTGCAGGAAAACTCCCATTTTTAAAACCATCAAATCTCATGAGACTTATTCAATATCACAAGAACACAAGGAAAGATCTGCCCCATGATTCAACTACCTCCCCACCAGGTTCCTCCCATAACATGTAGGAATTCAAGATGAGATTTGGGTGGGGACACGGCCAAACCATGTCAGTAGTAGAGGATATTTACTGGCTGGTGCAAGCAGTCAGGCATTAATGAAGAGGATTTCTATGAAGATAAAAGAAGAAAAATATTAATAGTTGTAAACCCAGTCTGAGTTCAGAGGGTAGCCAGTCAGTAAGATTTCTGGATGTTGGTCTCAAAGTTGGTAGTTGCAATCCAATAAATTTCCTGGTTTGCAGTTTTAATGTCTTTGGTGATGACATTGGGTACTTCTGTAACCTTTCTTAGTGGCCCACACAGCAGCAGGCATGTAGATTGTCCATACATGTTTTTTTAACTTGTGTGGTGATTTCTTTGAAGTTTGTATCAAAACATCTAGCTTCAGTTCACTGAGCATGGGGAAAAGGGCAGTTTCAGTTCTCAGTGATGCCAAGTCAGGAAGGTGGGAGAAAAAAAAAAAAAAAAAAAAGTGGAAACTCTTCATTGGTTTGGAGAGTCATAGCCAAATAATGGAAGAAACTAGAATTGATCCAGTCCAGTGTTCAGATAAACTCACAGTGTATGCTATAGTTTGTTGAAACATAACATTTCTCCCTACGCTCACCCCTGACCCCTTTTGATTGTTGCTTACAAAATGAATCTGATCTCATTAGATGTGGCTTGGTTATTTACGTAAGTGCGGCAAGAATGGTAATTGACTACATAGGTGTTTTTGAATTTGTCTTCCTGGAACTTTTCATTGGAATCTCAGATTGGACTTTTATAAATCTCTCAAGACTAGGAAGCAAAGCCAAGAACTCACCACCAGATTTTGCTTGCAGTACATATAGACTTAGATGAAATTATTTTTTCTTAAAGTCCTCAAAATATCTTGATGCTCCCGAGCCTGCCAGGAACCTTACTTACTCATCTGTAAAACTGGAAATCCTAAAAGCCAGATACCAGGCCAGTTTTCCCAGGAGAGCTTTTTAAGCATTGGCTCAGTAAAGTAGGCCTTAGTTCTTTAAAACTGAACGATTATATCATCCTCAAATATGATATTCTAGTCAAGTCCTTGGTTAAGGTTAATATAAAGCACATGATATTTTTTTAAAAACACATTTTCTTCTCAGATTACTTGAATTAATGAAAAAATAATAATCTCATATTTAGAGCAGACCAATAACCCAAGAAAATGTTGCCATTTTGACAGAGATAAAACCAAATACTAGTTTAACATAACACACTTTCGATAGTGAGGCTCATTAAAATAAAATACATAAATAAATATCTTACAATCATTAGATAGCTTGAATACATGAGATAATATCTTTCTTCTGCAAACTTTCTATACCCTTCTTATATCCATTCTATTTTTTTTCTCCTACATTTTTCTCCTTCTGAAACACCAGTCCTCTTACTTTAGAAGAAAATTACTCTTTTATATTCCTTTAATAAAAAACACATCCTTCCTACTTTGTATATCTTTTCATATAAAAAAAATCCTACATTCCTTGCATACTTTTCATACAAGTTGTTTCCCATCACCCTTATTATTTCTAGTTTTAATTACATATGTTGATTGTAATTAACCATTAGCAACCATTCTTTTACTGAGAAAATGAAGAAATAGACAAAGAAATAGATAATTATCTGTCATATACCAGGATTTTGATGAACAGACTTGGAAATTTTATTAATATACCATCTCATACTTCTTATAGTTATATGCTGTTTCCTCATAGTGCATTTCTCACGTTTATTAACAGACCTAAATATATTTAACTTCTGTATATTGTATAAAAACAAGACATCAAAACTACATAAATGTAAATGTGTGATTAGTAATGAATATTGTAGTAGCGTATCCTAATTAGAAATTATTAATGAATATGTATTACTTAACGTAACACTAAGCTTGATAGTTAGCAAGAAGATTTTGAAAATTGTTTTTCGGCAGATATACTGTAACACCAAACAGAGCCAGCCATAATCTCAAGTTACATTCTGGTTAACTATTTTCACAGCATGTGCATGCTAGACAAAATAAAAGCAAAAACAGAAAACCTTAAGTTAAATACACGAGTTTCTTTGTTTTACTGTTTTGTTTGATATACATGAAGTACTGGATATCAAGTCACTCATCTCTCCTGTATGTGTAATCACACATTTGTTTTAGGTTGAATTTAAATTTTTACAATCTCAAACATCAAGTACATACAATATTACTTTATTCAACTAGTAAACCCAAACAGAATAAAAAATTATGCTTGTCTTATACTTTAAGCTCATAACTCAGAAGATAGAGCTGTTTGTACTAAACTGACAATATTAAACTGATTTTATTTACTAAAGATTTACTCAAATCATGTAAACTTGGAAAGCATTGGGTAAGTTTCTATAGTTCTATGAATTTTAGGAGTATTTAATTTATACAAGTGTTCAATTATTTTTAAGCCAATTTAAGAATATCTTTAAGGGATTCTGTAATTTGATAATATCATCCAGAAAGAAAAAAAATACATGTACATATGTGTATATATGTATATGTACAAATCTCATATATAGGTACATTCATAGAGACATAAACAGTTATCTTATCGATTTTATTTGAAAATTTTAGTCATAAATCAGGCAACACAGTCAGACAAGACTTATTTCCACTTTATATTTCATCCAAATTGTGTTTCTGACAAAAATAAGACAAGTTGAATAAGAGCTAAAGCTTTAAAAAAAAAAAATCAGTATTCGTAGAGAGAACTTTTAAGATTTTCTTTTGCCCCAATACGTAATCTGACAGAGGCTGTGGACCACATTTTAGATGAGTGACGAGGAAACAGCTAGCCGCTACCCAGATGTCTCTAAAGCTTATCTGAGCTGATAAAATGTTCAGACTGTTTCCACTTAGCATTTCCCTTTTTCAGTCTCAGGTTATTCGTTCGGCAGATCCTTGAGGGGCTCCTTATGCAGTAGAGAGGTTAAACTTCAAGTGTCTTTAGAAAACTAAAGGGCAGGGACGAAATTGGAAACATCCAGAAGGATGTTAAAGGATTCAAGAGAACTGAACGAGAAACCCAAGGTGGTAAAAGAAAGAAGGAAGAGTAGAAGCAATGAGAAAGAAGAGATCTTGGAGATCCTAGTTTGGGGAGATCTTAAGTTTTCCGAAGAGGTTAAAGACATTCCAATTTATCCTTAGTAAGTTCAAGCCAACAAAAGGAACATGGACAGAGTTGGCAGGACATATAGTAAGGAGGGATTCACGAAGGTGGTTTGAGTCAACTGAGAAGTTATCACGTGAGAAACAGGATTAAATAGAGGAACAGAAAGTCCTCACATAGAGCAAGAAAAAAAAATCTTCTAACCCAAAATGTCAGGGAGCAAGCCCCACTTGAAAAAAAAAAAAAAAAAGACTTGTCGCCCACAGAATCAGGGGATAAATTTCCACTCAAGAGAAAGAGCCATGAAGAAATAAACTTAGCTCATGGAGTTATGAAATAAATTCCCTCTCAAAACAGCCAGGAAGAAAGACTTGTTACTCAGGAATCAGGGAATGAGTCCTATTCAAAATAAGGAGCTAGAAATAACTCTCATCTCAGGAATGTTTTATTTAAATGGTCTAAAATTAAATTGTGGTCCTATTTGCACAACTCTGTGAATGTATTAAAAAACACTGAACTTTAAATTTGAAATGTAGAATTTTATGGTATGTAAAACATGTTTCAATAAACTTGTAAAAGAGTTATACACATTATGTGTAACAATTTGATAATCTGTACAGAGCTTTTATGAGTGTGTAACAAATACACACGTCCAGTTTGACATATATTTTAGCACAAATTGTCACATTTGTATTTCCTTCAATATGTGTAACTGCCTGTATATATAGTGGTTATTTTGGTTCATATTTATACAAATATAATTTTATATGATAATATGTAAAATTCATAAGACAAATTAATGGACCCACGTGAACCTCAAAAATTAACCAAGTAAATTAGCCCATTCTTTCCTTATATAAAAGGATGACAATTTTATACCCGAAATTCACTGGAATTTTACATGCAATGAATTGTGATGAATCAGCACATCAAAAGTAAACGTGTGAGAACGTACAGTCATTCAAAAACAATACAAATTTAAAGCAGGATATTACTGTCTGCTTTCTCCTTTTCTGGAAAATGTATTTCCTTCCATTCTAAAAAAGAAATGTACTGATTTCTTTGTTCATTATGAATCATCTTTCCATTCTGACAGTTATTTTTAACCATTTTTAATAACATAACCTGTTCTAAAGAAGAAAACAACCTCTTTTCTGATTGTTAAATGCTCTCTTTGATTTGACCCACCATTTTTCAATTGTCTGATTTGATGCTTCTAAAGATTTGAAGATGGGTCAGTGTGATTGGCCAATTATTCATTTGATACATACATGATGCAGACTTTTGGTTGTGTCCATGTAACAGGATAAAGGAACCTAAATTCAACATCATAATTTTACCTTAAGTGGAAAGTATTCATTTTTAATTTAAACTCACTAGCTTATGGAATACATATGAGGTGAGTTTCCAGGGATAGGCCAGAAATCAATCTTTCTCCTGACATCCCAAAACTGGTCTCAGTACTTGTATGACCGTCTCACCTTCACTCTTTCCTCTCTAGTTTAACCAGAAATTTCACACAACAAGATCTCGGCAACATGGAGACTTTACTAGAGACCAAGTTTGGTTAAAAATACATCTTATTTATCTAGCCACTATTCTCAAACATTGGTATTATTCAAATTAGCTTATTAAAGGAGCTTGTCAAAATTTATGTAATTTAACTTTTTATAGTTTAATAGGTTTTTTATATATGGAAGAAGTTGGTGTTTCCTGTTTAAGAGAACAATTAAGTAATGCATTTTATTGAAAAATAAAATATTTAGTACATTTTTACTGATACATCAATAAAGATACACAAATAATATGTGATGAACTTTACAAGTGAACACATAACCAGCACCTAGATCAAGATAGAAAACATTTCAGGTATCTCCAAAAACCCTCTTGTGCCCCTCACAGCATTAATCATCTTTCAAGGATACGGACTGTTTTGACTTGTAAAGTTACAGATTAGGTGTATCTACCTCTGAATTTTATATAAATAGAATCATAAAAGTTGTCTGGCTTTTTTTTTTGTTCAAAATTGTATTTATGAGATTAATCTATGTTGGTGTATAGTTATACTTTGTTATTTTCTATTTTATATTTTATTCCATTAGATACCACAATTTGTTTACCCATTCTTCTATTAATGGGCATTTAGGATATTATTGTCTTTTTGAAATGTGTAAATGAATTAAGATGGACATTTTAGGTCACAATAAAATATTAACATATTTGAACTCATCAATACTTTTAAATTAATTGTAATAGATTGAGAAAAATCACTGTTAGACAAGAATATATAGAAAAATTATAATATCAGGCTCGGACTGTTTGCACAAGGCATTAACATTTTAACAAAGAGTAAAAAGAGATTGCTCTTTTTTATAAGTAGAAATCCAGTCACCCTTAATTTATACAGGATCCTTAGATTCTACTCATATCAATGTGTACTTCATATTTCTGTTCTTTGAAGTACTCCTGTTGCACATACAATGGTTGCACCAGCAGAAATTAAGCTAATAAATTAACATGTCTTCACTTTACCAGTGAAGAATGCAGATTGAGGCCAATGCGGGCTTAACATTGTATCAAAAATATGACAGTTTGGACTTTAATACTTCAAGTGAGCAGCTTATTTAACAGCCTTGAAAACTCCTGTGCTTATAAGATTTAATTAAAGTGATTTACAGTTAATATGAAAAATGCCTGAGATATTAAATTGTTGTAATACATAGATTTTGGGTCTTGTTCAGATAGTCATTCAGAACATTGGATGTAGCTATAAAGTAATTCAATTTAAACTCAGGTTTCAAAATGTCAATTTTATGTTCAAGAAAAAAGAATTACCAAGCCAAATGAAACTACATAATCAATATTTCTTGCTTGGATTGTTCATCGAAAGTATAGTTTGCTTAGTTCTCTTAATAAGTGGAATGTAAATGTCCAATATACATACCCTGAATATAAAAGGTTGTGAAATTCAAGTGAAGGTAAACACTTTTGCACATGGAAATGACCAGTAAGAATAGTTTATAGTTAAATGAAATATTTTGAGAAAGAATATTTTGTTAACGAACAATTAATAAGGTTGGTCTGTATCTACCGTATCCTAACTAAATAGCAATGAAATACTAAGGGCAAAACAAATAGTGCTTAGGAAATTGCAGTTTGCTGCTAATTCTATCTAAGGAAATGTCCAACCCTTTCTTCAATAGTAGCCCTCCAGCAGCAACTTTAAATACATGATTAGATTACCCTCACTGTGATCTCGGCTTGCAAATATCTAAATAGCTGTAATACAATAATCATGGATTTAGAACTCCATCCCGTTGTTTTATTTGACCATAATAATGTACCCTGGAAGTTCATTGTGCACGGTGACTGAAAGCTGTGCAAAGAAGTACAGTCAAACCTGTGTTCGTTGGAACGCAATGTGGAGGGAATCAGCTGGTGTTAGGAAAAGTAGGGCTCAAATCGAAATCACAATAATGGTGCTGATGGCTGCCCACAGCTGAACTGAATTGGTATTTATTTAGAAACATTATAGCCTGAGACTTAGCATTTGCTCATCAGTTTCTAATTGCCATAATTCCTTCTCGTTTGTTCTTAATACACATTTTTCTTATGTTCGAGGTCTATAGTCAAAAGGATTACACCCTGATGATTTCGAAGTTTTCAAATATAAATACTAACTTTTATAAATAGTATCTTTTGTATGTGACAATTTTCCTTACCAATTAACCTAGTTTGTGGATTATGGAACTCCAGATTGAGAATTGGAAGGTTATCCATAAAGTACTTTTTTATGTATTTATGAGTGTGTGTGTGTGTGTGTGTGTGTGTTTACTTTTTTTTTTAATTTAAAAACTGCTATTACTACAGTAAAGAACTCAATCGGGGTTGGGAATTATGAATAACTTTGTTATCTTAATTTGGTGATATAACATTTGCTCTCAATGAAGAAAACTTTTTTATTAAATTAGCTGAAGATATATAAACATTCAATAGTTGTAAGAAAAAGGCCAGCATCAAAACTACTGACATATAGCTAAATCACATACAATCTACATTTTTTTCTAGAGCTTCATATTCTTCCTACTCCTCTTCAGGAAAAAAAAATGTAACCTACAAAACATAGCAAATGAAATTTAAAACTATAATCATTTGAAATAAGTTTTATACTTTCAAATATCTGAAGAATTTAGCCAAGTAACTTTCAAAGTAACACTACAAATATTCTTCTAATTACTTTTAATGTCCTTATTGATTTACCAAGTCTTCTATATATTAACAGATTTTGCTTATGGAAAATTTTCATATTTCTAATTGTGAAAAAGTATTTTCAAAAAATGTTCACGTTTCAACCTCCAAAAATAAACAAAAACCTATATCACACAATATATTACTCAAAATTTTGCAATGGATCATTTTGCTACAAATATTTTTCAACAGAATCCAAATCAATCTTGCATGAGTCAAAAACTGTTACCTGTTATTTTTTAATTGTTTGATTAACTAGTAGAGATGGTACATTACTCCTTGTTTTCACACTGCTATAAAGAGCTGCCTGGGACTGGGTAATTTATAAAGGAAAGAAGTTTAATTGACTCACAGTTCATCATGGCGGGGGGAAGGCCTCAGGAAACTTACAATCACGGAAGAAGGAACGCCAGAGGACAGCAGGAGTGAGAAAAAGTGGGCAAGAAGAGGAGCTACCGAACACTTAAAAAATCGTGAGATCTCGTGAGAACTTACTCACTGTGCCTGAGAAGAACATGGGGGAAATTGCTGCCACGATTCAATTACCACCACCTGGTCTCTCCCTTGACACGTGGGGATGATGGGGATTACAGGGAATGCAATTCAAGATGAGATTTTTGGATGAGGACACAGCCAAACCGTATCAGCTGGGGTCTGACTATGTTGCTCAGGCTGGTCTGGAACTCCAGGGATGAAGCAATCCTCTCGCCTCAGCCTCCCGGGTCACTGGAATTATGTGCATGAACAACTTTGTTGTTAAAATCTATCATTATGAGGTCCCTATTAAGTTACACTTCAGTTTTCATTTTTATCTCTGTGACTCTCAGATGAAAATATACTATCCTCAAACCACCATGGCACATGTATACCTGTGTAACAAACCTGCATGTTTTGCACATGTATCCCAGAACTTAAAGTAAAACAAACAAACAAACAAAACACAAAAAAACTAAGGAAACCTTAACAACAACTAAATATATGTACACACACACTATCGCTATATGCCTTTCTATTTGCCCACAGAAATCTTTTTTATGTTTTCTATGGAGCACAGATTTCTCCTTTCAAATTTTTCAGAAAGTCCAATCAAACACTGAAATTTAGAAGGCAGCTGCTAATAATTTCTACTGATTTAAAGGGAAGCTGTTTACTACAGCTGTGGGATACTTCTCCCTTACTGTCATTTTCATCCTCATTGGTTTCAAACAAGAATACACATTTTGGTGTATTCTAAGCAGCTGGCTATTCTCGCTGCCTGAAATTCTTTCTACTCCACACCTCATATGACAATCCTCTTTTGCTTTTAGGTCCCTGCTCAAACTGCACCTCATCTGTGTGTTCAAGAAGCCATCTTGAACACACAAACTTGAACAGTCCTAGAAGTCACTTTCTGTCGTGCTACCCCATTCGATTCTTGATCATTATGTGAAATTATCTCCATTCATTTACTTACATATTTACTTGTTTGACTCCTCATTGCATCCCTTCTAATTTCTCCTTCCACCCTTGCCACTTGCATATACTGGAATATAATCTTCAAAGGAACAGAAATCTTGCTGTTTTTTTCAACCACTTCATCATTGGTGTTAAGTATAATGCTTGACACTTCAAAGTTACTCAATAAATATTTTTAACTCTAAATAAACGAAATGAATAAAGTGGAGAGTGACAGTAGATGAGGCTGTATAGGTAAGAGAGGTCTGATCTAAGATCTTTGAAACAGTGCTAATGCCTTTAGAATATATTTTTAAAACAATCAGCTAAATTCAAAGGGTTTTATGCAAAGGGTGATCTAATCAGATTTTTATCATTTAACAATATGTATTTGCTTCTTAGAACAGCTTTTGTGAATGTATGGCACCATACTTTTTTCGGTCTTGTTTTTATATTTGCCTCTTCTCTCTCTTAATTGTAAGATCCATAAATACAGGCATTTTGAGCTTAATGATTATATTTATCACAGTTTTCTTCCATAGAGTAAGGAGGATTAAATACTTCTTTGGACTATATTCTTAAGAATTTACCCACCCATTCAATACATATATATTGAATAGCTATTTATGAAAATGAATATGCTGGATGAAATGGGAGATGAAGATATTAATAACTCTTACCCTCATCAGTATTTAAAGAGATAGATAAAATATAAAAGACCCATTCAGAAATAAAGATTACAAGTGCTTAAAGATAGAACTGGTATAATATATATAAAATCAAAGGGCCACAAAAGTTCAGAAAAAGAGTCTACAAGTTTATAAAATATTGTTTGCATTTTTGGTCAAACGTCACCATTTTTATGAAGCTATTCATTCTGAAAAATTCTGAGTGCAAACTTGTAGAGATTTGCCTCAGTCACTCAAGGTATGTAGAGTAGACCATTAGTTCTGACCCATATTTATATAGAATACACCTCTAGTGGATATGCAATTTTGAAAAATAGTAGATCTCTGTCCTATTACATAATCCAGTTATTAATATCATACCTTGGAAAGATGGTTTCCATGACCTCTCAATCAGGAAAGAGATTTGGGTTCTCAGAAAACTAAGTGTCAATACGATGGTTGAGTTGAGATCCAGAAGGCATCCTTTCTTAGTATTTTCTGAGCCAGCATCATTATGATTAGAAAATGGAAATGATCCTAATGGAAATGACTACAAAGAATTAAATTATAAGAACATTGTAACTGTGTTTCTCTCAATTATAATCTCATTTACACGGTACCAAGCTTAGACGTTTTGCATTTTTGCTATCTGAGCCTTCACAAATTGCTGCTTTTCAAGGGGCAAAGGTCTTTTAAAATAAGTATTGAGTTTCTATCTACAGGAAAAATTAAAATATGACAGCAGAAAAAGGAGCACTATACCCATAATACTATGTTAATTGCAACGTCTTACTGTTTTAATGAATGCACTAAACTCATTTCTTCTTAGAGTAATAAGAATTGTGTTTTATTTTTGCTGTTAATCCAAATCTTGCTTAATCATCAGTCTGGAAGTATTCTTGCATTTCTTTTCATAGGACAGAGGTCTCTCAATAAATAACTCATTTGAAATGGACAAATAGTCACCTCAACTTAATCATGGTTATTTTATGTGTGTGTGTGTTTTTTTTTTTTTTTTACCAAGAAATACTTTGTAAGAACATTCAGTAGCAGTTGACACATCAGTCTAATAATTATATTGCCTTACCAGAAACTAACAAATTATAGTGTATGTGTCTTTTATCTAGGAAAGCATGTTGGATTGACTGGCATGACCTGTTTAAAGAAGCAGTTCTTTGGACAATTCAGTTACTGGTTTTCCAAGCCTGACACTTCCTTAGCAGTTTGTATTCTCAGATTCTGTATGTTATTTTTCAATTCGGGATATATTTTATGTTCCTTGGCACACTGTCATTTTTCTAGTTTCTCCAATATTGTATCAGATTTCTTCAAAAGCCCTAAGTAGACGATAACATTAAGAGGGAGAAGTTGAGTAACAAAAGCTATATATATATACACATACACACACACACGCACACACACATATACACATACATATATATAGCTATATATATGAGAATATTTGTATGTCATCCTCACACACACACCTATATTGCACATTCTTTTGTCTTTTATGTACGAATTTAGTTCCTCGTGGTGCAATTTCCAAAGTGACTTTTAAATCATTGTAAAATCATCACTGTATTTTTAGATATAGAATGTTGTGATTTGCATACACCAAATTACCTTTTTAAATTTTTGAGACCTATTCTTAGCAACAAAAGGCAAATCTAACAGTCTAGAATTAGACCTAGCCAAGATAATTTATTATATTTATAAAATAATTATAAAAGAAACCTAGATGAGTTAATTTTATTTATTTTATTTTTATTTGTTTTAATTAGTGCTCTTTATTAATTAGAGAAGTTATAGATTTACAGATAAACTTGGGAGATAGTACAAAGAGTTCCCATACACTCTCCAATCTCCTCCCCCCTCACTCTCTGCACACAGTTTCCCCTATTGATAACATCTTGCTTTAGTGGGGTACCTTTGTTACAGCTGATAAACTAATATTGATATATGATTATTAAGTAAAGTCTGTAGTTTATGTTAGAGTTCATTCTTTGTGTACAGTTCTGTTGGTCTTTACAAATTCATAATATCATGTAACCACCATCAATGTATCAGGCAGAAGAATTTCACCACCCTAAAAATTCTCTACTTTAATTCCTTTTCCCTACCCTACTCCCCCTTCCCCTGAATCCTTGGAAAGGACTAATTTGTTTATTGCCTCTATAGATTTATGACATGTAATTGGAATCATACATCATACAGTATGTAGCCTTTTCAGATTGGTTTTATTCACTTATAAATACACATTTAGGTTTCCTCCACATATTTTCATGACATGATAACTCATTTCTTTATAGCACCTTGTTATATTACATTGTGTGGATGTAGCACAACTTTTTCATCCATTTATCTATTAAGAGATATCCTGTTGCTTCCATATTTTGGTAATTATCAATAAATCTAGTATAAACATTTGCATGTGAGTTTTTATGTGGACAAACATTTTCATTTCATTTGGGTAAACATATAGCAGTGTGATTACAATACAGGATTATGCAGTAAGATTATGTTTAACTTTGTACAAAACTGCCAAACTGTCTTGCAACGTGGCTGTAGCATTCCGCATTCCCTTAATGACATATGATGTTAACACATTTTTCATATGCTTATTTTCCATCTGCATATCTTGTTTGGTGAAGTGTTTCTACAGTTATTTCGCCCATTTTAAAAAGAGGGTTGTCTGTTTTTTATTGTCACATTTTAATAATGAATATATATATATATATATATAAACACATATATAAACATGTTATATTTTGGATATATCTTTTATAAATATACATTGCATATTCATTGTATATTTTGATATCAAGTTCTTTAATCAAATATGTGTTTTGTAAATATTTTCTACCAGTCTGTGACTTGTCATTTTATTCTCTTAACGGTGTTTTTCTCAGAGCAGAAGTTTATAATTTTAAGGAAGTCCAATATAACATTTTTTTTTTCATGGATCATGCTTTGGGTTTTGTATCTAAAAATTTAAGACTAAATCTAAGGTCAGCTAGATTTTCTCCTAAGTTTTCTTCTAAATGTTTTAGTTTTGTGTTTTAGGTCTGTGATTTATTGTGAGTTAATTTTTGTAAGGATAATATAAGGTCAATGTCAAGGTTCAATTTTTTTTCTTTTTTGCACGTGGATGTTCAACGGTTTCAGCACCTGATATAGTTTGACTGTGTCCCCTCCCAAATCTCATCTTAAACTGTAACTCCCACAATTCCCATGTGTTGTAGGAGGTTCCTGGTGGAAGGTGATTGAATTATGGGAGCAGGTCTTTCCTGCACTGTCTTGTGATATTGAATGAGTCTCACAAGATCTAATGGTTTTAAAAATGAGAGTTTCCCTGCATAAGCTCTCTCTTTTTGCCTGTCACCATCTATTTAAGACGTGACTTGCTCCTCCTTGCCTTCTGCCATGAATATGAGGCCTCCCCAGCCATGTGGAACTGTGAGTCCAATTAAACCTCTTTCTTTGATAAATTGCCCAGTTTTGGGTATGTCTTTATCAGCAGCATGAAAACAGACTAATACAGCACCATTTATTAAAAATAAAGCTGTCCTTTCTCCTTTAAACTTCCTTTGCACTTTGTTAAAGTTCATTTGACTGTATTTGTTTGGATCTATTTCGTGGTTTTTTTTATTGTACTCCACAGATGTATTTATTTATTCTTTCACCAGTATCATGCTCGTTTTGTTCCTGTAACTTTATAGCAAATCTTGAAGTTGAGCAGTCTCAGTTCTCTATATTGTTTTTCTTCAGTATTTTATTGTCTATTTTAGATATGTTGAATTTCCATGGAAACTTTAAAATCAGCTTGCCAATATCCACAGAATAACTTGCTGAGATTTTGACTAGGATTGAGTTGAATCTACAAATCAAGTTAAGAAGAACTGACATTCTAAAATAACAATATAGAGTATTCCTATACATGAACAGGTATTATCTCTGCATTTATTCAGATCTTCTTTGATTTCTTTCATCAGGGATTTTTAGTTTTCCTCACATAGATTGTGTATATCTACTAAGACCTACACTTAAGTATTTGATATTTTTGTTTCTAATGTAATGGTATTACGTTTTTAATTACAAATTCCATTTGTTCATTGCCTATGTGAAAACAATTAATTTATGTACAGTAACCTATTATCTTGAAACTTCACTATATTTATCAGTTCCAAGTTATTTTTGTAGATTATTTGAGATTTTCTACATAGACCATGATATCATCTGAAAGCAAACACAATTTTATTTATTTTTTCCCGAGGTGTATATGTTTTATTTTCTTTCCACGTCTTCTTTTTTTAGGACTGTAAGTACAATGTTGAATAAGAGAGTTAAGAGGGGACACCCTTGCATTGTTACTAATTTAGAGGGAAAGCATTTAGTTTCTCACCATTAAGTACTATGTTAGCTGTAGGTTTTTTGCAGATGCTCTTTATCACGTTGAAGCAGCTCCTCTTTACTCCTACTTTGCTGAGTGTGTTTATTAGAAATGGATATTAAATTATGCCAGATACTTTTTCTGCATTTATTGTTATAATTATATAACTTTTCTCTCTTTAGCCTGTTGACATGATGGGCTACATTAGTGATTTTCAAATATTGGACCAGATTCAAATACCTGGGATAAATCCCACTTTATTGATACGCATAATTCTTTTTAAACATTCTTAGATTTGATTTGAAAATATTTTCTTGAGGATAATTACATCAATGTTTTTGAGAGATATTGGTCTTTAGTTTTCCTTTCATGTAACAATGTCTATATCTGGTTCTGGCATTAGGGTAATGCTGGCCTCACAGATCAAATTTCTCGTCTTCCAACATATGCATTCAATACTATAAATTTTTTTCTAGAATTGATCTGCTTTATCTGCACATGTACCTGAGATTTTTGTTGTATTTTTATTTTTATTGAGTTCAAAATATTTTTAATTTGAAAATTCTGCTTGACCTATGTGTATATCTTTTGATAGAATGTAGCTGTGTTATCATAATCTAAACTATTTTGAGATTTATCCATGCTAGTATTCTATGTTATTAAATGTCTGATTAGGTCTGAAATTAGCGTTAACTATTTCAGCTTTCTTTTATTAGTGTTAATGTGGCATATTTTTCTCCATCCCTTTACTTTTCTTTTTTTTAGACAGAGTCTTGCTCTGTTGCCATCAAACTGGAGTGCAGTGGGTGTCATCTTGGCTCACCACAACCTCTGCCTCCCGAGTCCAAGCGATTCTCCTGCCTCAGCCTCCGAGTAACTGGGATTACAGGTGCATGCCACTGCCCCTGACTAATTTTGCATTTTTAGTAGAGATAGGGTTTCACCATGTTGGCCAGGCTGGTCTTGAACTACTGACCTCAGGTGATCCTCCTGCTTCGGCCTAACAAAGTGCTGGGATTACAGGTGTGAGCCACTGTGCCCAACCTCCATCCCTTTACTTTTAATCTATGTCTTTATATTTTAAATGGGTTTCTTGTAGACAATATACGGCTGGGACTTTTTTGTTTTAATTTCTTTTCTCAGTCTGTGTTTCTAATTGGTGTGTGTTAATCATTCATATTTAATATAATTATTTAGATAGGTAGATTATTATCTACTCTATTTGCAACTGTTTTTCATTCCATGCATTTTTTCTTTTTTCTTTTTTTAAATCTTCTCTTTTCCTGCCTTCTCTGGTTTAAACACCTCATATGATCTCTTTTTTATCCTTTTGTAGGGTATCTATTATACTTCTTTTTACATTTTCTTTAGTACTTGCCCTATTGTTTGCAACATACATTTATACCTAAATCTAAATACTTTTAAATAACACTCTACCACTTCATAGGTAATAGAGGCACCTTATAACAAAGTACTCCCAATCTCTCTCTTTCATTTTTTAAAATACTACTTACAGATATTTCACTTATTCACACCTATGATCACCCAATAAATTGTTACTATTAATACTTTAAGCAGTTTTCTATTAAATCAACTAGAAATCAGAAAAACAATAGGTTTTCTTTTAACGCTCATTTGTTTATTCTCTAACACTCTTCCTTTGTTTACATAGTCCAAGTTTTTAAATTACATAGCTTTTCTTCTCTCGAAAAAGTTCTCTTGGCATTTCTTGCAAGTCATGTTTATAGAGGACAAAATTCCTTAGGTTGGTTTGTTTGTTGGTTGGTTGGTTTTTCTTTTTCTTCTTCACTGTTTTCCTACTTGCAGGATTTTTGAAAAAATAATCCTATCTAAATATTAGCCTTTCTACTCTATAGATAGGATATGTTTATTCTTCCACTTCTTTCAAGTTTTTCTCTTTGTTGCTTTCTACATTTTGAATATGATACGCCTATGTGTAGACTTTTTGTTATTTATCATGCTTAATTTTCTATTAGGTTCCTAGATCTGTGGTTTGGTATCTGTCATTAATTTTTTGAAAATGGTCAGCTATTACTTAAAATACTCCTTCTGCTCATTTTGCTCTTTTCATGGATATTCTGGGATTCTTTTCATTTTGTTTTCTTTATGCATTTCAGTTTGAGATGCTTTTATTGACATATGTTCAAGTTCATTGATTTTTCTTTAGCTGTGTCTAGTCTACTTGTGAGCCCATCACAAGCATTCTCCATTTTTGTTACTCAATTTTATTATTTCTAGCATTTTCTTTTGATTATGTTTTAGAATTTCTATCTCCTTGCTTACATTAACCATCTATTCTGGCATTTTTTTTCTGCTTTCTTAAATTAGCACTTAGTATTTTAACCATCCTGATGTTAAATTCCCTGTCTGATATTCACAAATTCTGTGAGATACGAATTTGCTTTGGACGTTTGCTTTGTCTTTTCATATTGTGCTTTTTTTTTTCTGACCTTTTATGATGTTTTTCAATTTGTTGTTGTTGTTGTTGAAAAAGGGAGATAATGTATTGGGTAATAGGAACTCAAATAACAAGACCTTTAGTATGTGGTTTTATTATTAACTAGTAGCATTTAGGTTGCGCTTAATGTTTGCTGTAGCTATAGATGACAGAAACTACAATTTCTAATGTCCTTCTAATGTTTTTGTCTTGCTTTCTTTGAATTTTTCTAGAAACTACTTCTTAAACAGAGTCTGTATCTTGCAGATCTCTTAATTATATTTCACTGTTATACATTAGCTCTGTTGAGATGGTGATGTGGTATTAAGAAAAGCATTCTATAATATTGTGATTAAATCTCTACATTTTTAATAAGCCAGAGTCCCTATTCTGTGACCTTCAGAAGTGTTTCTTAGCTTTTTCTCTCTGCCCTATATTAGACAGGAAGGACAAAGGGGTCTAGACACATCCAATTGCTCTTCTCTTATGTTAGTCAGGTGTATTAGTCTGTTCTCACACTAATGATAAAGACATATCCAAGACTGGACAATTTACAAAACAAAGAGGTTTAATGGACGTACAGTTCCAGATGGCTGGGGGGGACTAAAAATCCTATTACAAGATAAGGAGGAGAAAGTCACGTCTTCCACAGATGACAGCAGGCAAAAAGAGAGAACTTGTGCAGGGGGACTCCCAATATAAAAACCATCAGATCTTGTGATACTTATTCACTATCATGAGAACAGCACAGGAAGGAATTGCACCATGATTCAATTACCTCCCACAGGGTGCCTCCCACCACATGTGGGAATTCAAGATGAGATTTGGGTGGGGATATAGCCAAACCATATCATTCCACAAATGGCCTTGGCCAAATCTCATGCCCTCACATTTCAAAGCCAATCATGCCTTCCCAACAGTCCCCCAAAGTCTTAACTCATTTCAGCATTAATTCAAAAGTTTACAATCCAAAGTCTCATCCGAGACAACACAAATCTCTTCTGCCTATAAGCCTATAAAATCAAAAGCAAGTCAGTTACTTCCTAGATACAGTGGAAGTACAGGCATTGGGTAAATACAGCTGTTTCAAATGGGAGACATTGGCCAAAACAAAGGGTCTACAGGCCCCACACAAGTCTGAAATCCAGCAGGGCAGTCAAATATTAATGCTCCACAAAGATTTCCTTTGATTCCATGTCTCACATCCAGGTCAGGCTGATGCAAGAGGTGGGTTCCCATGGTTTTGGACAGCTCTAACCCTGTGACTTTGCAGGGTACAGCCTCCCTCCAAGCTGCCTTCACAGGCTGGCATTGAGTGTCTGTGGCTTTTCCAGGCACGTGGTGCAAGATGTTAGTGAATCTACAATTCTGGTGTCTGAAGGATGGTGGTCTCACAGCTCCACTAGGTGGTGACCCAATAGGGACTCTTTGCAGAGGCTCCAATCCCACATTTTTCTTTGGCACTGTTTTAGCAGATGTTCTGCATGAGGGCCCTGCCCTATAGAAAATTTTTGCTTGGCCACTCAGGCCTTTCCATATATGTGAAATATAGATGGAAGTTCCCAAACCCCAGTTGTTGACTTCTGTGCACTGGCAGGCCCAACACCACATGGAAGCTGCAAAGACTTAGGGCTTGCACCCTCTGAAGCCATAGCCTGAGCTCTATGTTGGCCCCTTTCAGCCACAGCTGGAGCAGCTGGGATGCAGGGCACCAAGTCCCTTGACTGCATACAGCACGGCGACCCTTGGCCTGGCCCATGAAACCACTTTTACCTCCTAGGTCTCAGGGCCTATGTTGAGAGGGGCTGCCATGAACACCTCTGATATGTCCTGGAGACATTTTAACCCATTTTCTTAGGGATTAACATTTGGCTCCTCAGTACTTATGCAAATTTCTGCAGCTGGCTTGAATTTCTCCTCAGTAAATAGGATTTCCTTTTCTGCCACACGGTCAGGCTACAGTTTCCAAACTTTCATGCTCTGCTTCCCTTATAGAACTGAATGCCTTTAACAACACCCAATTCAGCTCTTAAATGCATTGCTGCTTAGAACCTTCTCCCACCAGATACCCTAAATCATCTCTCTCAAGTTCAACGTTTCACAAATCTCTAGGGCAGGGGCAAAATGCTGCCAGTCTTTTTGCCAAAACCAACAAGAGTCACCTTGCTCTAATTCCAAACAATTTTCTCATCTCCATCTGAGAACACCTCTACCTGGATTTCATTGTCCACATCATAATCAGCATTTTGGTCAAATCCATTCAACAAGTCTTTAGGGAATTCCAAACTCTCCCACATTTTCCTGTCTTCTTCTGAGCCTCCAAACTGTTCCAACCTCTTTCAGTTACCCATTTCCAAGGCAGCTTCCACATTTCTGGGTATTCTTTCATCAGCGCCCCACTCATGGTACCCATTTACTGTATTAGTCTGTTTTCACACTGCCGATAAAGACATACCAGAGATTGGGCAATTTACAAAACAAAGAAGTTTAATGGACTTACAGTTCCACATTATGGCAGAAGGCAAGGAGGAGCAAGTCATGTCTTACATTGATGGTAGCAAGCAAAGAGAGAGAACTTGTGCAGGGGAACTCCTCTTTATAAAGCCATCAGGTCTTATGAGACTTATTCATCATCACAAAACCGGCATGGGAAAGACCGGCCCCTATGATTCAATTACCCACCATGGGATCCCTCCCACATCACATGGGAATTCAACATGAGATTTAGGTGAAGACACAGCCAAACCATGTCACCAGGGTTACAGCAAAGTAGTGTCTCCTGGCAATAGAATGTCTCCCTTGCCATAGAATGCTATGAGCATATTTCAAAATGGCAACTATTCCCATGGACATGTTTTAAAATGGTTACTTTCCCCTCTCCTTGTCCAAAACATGAGGGGATTTCTTTCTGATTTTCATTGTCAAACCTTGTAAGGCTACTGAAATTAAAACTCAGTAAGTGTGAGTCCCTCCACGTACGACTGACCCCCTACATTTTAGCTATGAAGGCAGCAACCTCTAGTAACTCATCAGTTACCATTTTGGTGTTCCTACTATTTGATGACTCCAGTGACTTCTGCTCTCAATAAATTAAGAGTCTCTATATTCACCTGTTTCTCTAGCTGTTGAGGTGATAATTTGCCCTGTGACTTCAATTCTGTAATCTATCTAAGAAGAGTTGTTAGTTTTCTGCTCAGCATTCTTTTTTCTGCTTTAATGATGGGAGTGATAACATCTAAGTATTTTATAAATTAAGGTGGAAACTATTTTACTTTAATTTTTATATTTTTAATATATCTCAGATATTAGAGTTTGCTTTGATTAGTGTACACATTTTTGTATATTCTTTGTACTGTCAAACAGAAGAGAAAAAAGGCAATTTAATTCTCTTTTATTCTAAATGCTCTTTCTCCTTGCTATGAAAATCTGGTGTCATGCACATTTTAATGCTGAGAGCAGCACTATGAAAAGGGGGTGATGGTGAGTCCTTTATCATTTCTTGAAAATATGAACTAGCAGATGGCATTTCCTCTGTTCTATATTTTATCATTCAGCAGAAAACAATTAAAAGCAAATGAGTTTTAACAAATCGTTGGCATGCTCATTTCTGTGATGGTTATTTTTACAAGAATCAAAGCTTGCTGTAACATATTTAAAATACCATTTAATATTCATTTGGCATTCTAGTTGAGTCTGGTATTTTCCTTTTACAAATTTATTAAAATGGCCTCATATTGATCTTCAGTAAGTTCAGAAATTTAACTAATATATAAAATACCACCCTTGGGTTTAATGCATGCAGATTAAGATATATGGCTTTTAAATTGTCTTGGTCTAAGAAGTAGATTTACAGTGAAGCTAATGAAACTTAAACTTTATGGTGCCTCACTTGAAGGCCATCAGCTCTAGGAGAAACCTAGTAATTTGTTCACCTGGTCACATGTTTTGGTAAAATTTATAAAATGAAATATTTTAATCATATCCAGTTAGGACTAGTCTTATTTCACTTTTAATTCCTATCATTCTCCCTTGTTCCATTATTAGGTTCAGAAAAATCTGCTTACGTGGTTTGCACTCACTGTGGCAAATATTTATGTAATTCCTAGCCATCCTGTTATAGCATTGGCTTCTATGGATTTTCCTGGATTTAATATAAATCCAGGTTTATATGTAGATTTAATATCATTCTATGGATTATATTAAAATAGTATGCTGGCCACAGTTTATCCTCTAGCACCAATGACTGGAAACATGTAGGAAGTAAAGAGAAAACAAAATGCAAAATACACAGAGCCAGAAACAAATCTGTGAATATCTTCTAATTATCAGATGTACAAAATTGAAGGTTATAATAAATTGTCATTGAAAGTAGAAAAATGGAACTTCTTTCTTATTCTCACTATACTCAGAGTGTTCGTTATCGCTTGTTGTTTTCTGACATATTCAAAACTAATAGCATGAAACAATAGCACTTACTGTCTCACACAGACTGTGAGGTTCTGTTGTCCAGGGACTATTTACTTGCTTATTCTGGATCTTGTCTCCAATGCTCTTCAGTCAAGGTTTGACTAGAGCTGGAGGATCCACTTCCAAAATGGCTCACTCCCATAGCTGTTGGCAGGAGGCCTCAGGGTCTCACTATATAGGCCTCTCTTCAGGGCTACCCACATGTCTTCATGGCTCAGCAGCTAGTTTATCCCAGAGAAAGTGGTCTGAGAGATAGCAAGAAGGAAGTTCCACTGTATTTTATAAAATAGCTCCCAAAGTCTCACACTGCCACTTTCCATTTATTCTAATCATTAGAAGACAGTTGCTAAATCTGTTTCACACTTAAGGGGAGGAGAATGAGAGGAATTAAGCTCCATGTTTTGAAGGAGAGGAATATCAAACACTTTGTAGACATATTTTAAAACTACTACATTTGGTTTTAAAGATTCTCTCTTTTTAATTGGATGAGTTTATGAAGGCTGTCATAACAAAATAGTACAAACTAGGTGTTTAAAACAATGGGCACTTATTCTCTCACAGTTCTGAAGCTAGATGTCCTAAATCAAGGTTTCAGCAGGGCCATGCACCATCTGAAAGCTTCTGGGAAGAATCCTTCCTAATCTCTTCCTAGATTCAGTTAGCTACTGGCAGTTCTTGGAATTTCTTGACTTGTATTTGGAACACTCCAATCCCTGTCTCTGCCTCTGTCTTTACTACATAGCTTTCTATTCTTTGTCTTTTCTATGTGCCTGTGTCCAAATCTCTCCTTTTTTACATAAAGACACTAGTCATTCAATTTAGGGCCCACTCTAATCTAGTATGACCTCATCTTAACTTGATTACATCTGCAGAGATCTCATTTCTAGATAGGCTCATAATCGCTGCTACCTAGTATTAGAACTTGAATATAACTTTAAAAAAATCTTATTCAACCTACTACAGGTTTCATGCATTATAGTATTGCCTCGAATTTCTTTTGTATGGCACAAAACTATATGTATCAGAAAAAGTATATACATGACCATAGCAGTTCTTAAAAAAAACCTGATAGCCATTTCCCAAGTGAATGACAATCCTAAAAGTTTACGTAATGTTACCATAATGTGTTGTGAATCTGAAAAAAATAACCTTTTCAAAATTGTTAAGCATAGAAAAAAATTATTTGGGTCAACAATGTCAGAGGAAAAGTATCTTTCCATTATTTTTGCCAAGCAGAAATCAATATATTAAAATTAGCACATGAAAGCAAACATCATGCAGTCAAAATATTAGAAAAAAAGATTATAGAATTTTCTTAGTAGATAATTAGTACAAAATTTATGTGTTGTGGGTTAACTTTATTTTTTGGTCTTGTGACACTATGGCGAACACAACCTGTCAAAATTTGTAATCTACTATTAATATTGCATTTTTGGCCAGGCGCGGTGGCTCACAGCTATAATCTCAGCACTTTGGGAAGCTGAGGCAGGTGGATCACCTGAGGTCAGGAGTTCGAGACCAATCTGGGCAACATGGTGAAAACCCATCTCTATTAAAAATACAAAAAAAAAATTAGCCAGGTGTGGTGGTAGGCACCTATAATCCCAGCTAGGCAGTGCAATCACTGAGGGGCTGAGGCAGGAGAATCACTTGAACCTGGGAGGAAGAGGTTGCAGTGAGCTGAGATCACGCCACTGCACTCTAGTCTGGATGGCATGAAAGAAACTCCATCTCAAAAAAAAATTCATTTCTAAATAAACATGTATTTTATGTCTAATTTTGTACTCATTTTCTGTTTCTTTAATTTTTTCTTTTTGTAGGTACATAGTAGGTATATATATATATTTATGGGGTACATGAGATGTTATGACACAGGCATGAAATGCATAATCATCACATCATGAAAAAATGAGGTATCTATCCCCTGAAGCATTTATCCTTTGTGTTGCAAATAATCCAATTATAGTCTTTTAGTTAGTTTTAAGTGTACAACTTAATTATTATTGACTACAATCACCCCATTGTGCTACCAAGTACTAGGCGTTATTCATTCTTTCTATTTTTTTTGTACGCATTAACCATTCCTACCTCCCCCAACTCCCCCACTACCCTTCCCAGCCTTTAGTAAGCATCCTTCTACTCTCTATCTCCAAGAGTTCAATTGTTTTGATTTTTAGATCCCATGGATATGTGAAAACACGTGATGTTTGTCTTTCTGTGCCTGACTCATTTCACTTAACAAAATAACCTCCAGTTCCATCCATGTTGTTGCAAATGACAAGACCTCATTCTTTTTATGCCTGAATAGTACTCCATTGTGTATAACTACCACATTTTCTGCATTCATTCATCTGTTGATAGAAACTTAGGTTGTTTACCAATCTTGGCTATTGTGAACAGAGCTGCAACAATATGGTAGTACAGATATCTCTCGGATATACTGATCTAAACTGTCCTCCATAGTGGTTGCGCTAGTCTACATTCCCACCTAGAGTGTATGAGGGTTCCCTTTTCTCCACATACTTGCCAGCATTTTTTATTGCCTGCCTTTTAAATATTTTTTTTAGTATTTAAACCATTTTAACTGAGATGATTTTGATTCAAGTCTCTGATGATCAATGATGCTGAGCAGCTTTTCATATGCCTGCTTGCATTTGTATGTCTTCTATTGAGAAATATCTATTTAAATCTTTTGCTCATTTTAAATTAAATTATTGGACTTTTGGCTAAAGATTTGTTGGTGCTCATTAAACGTGCTAGTTACTAATCCCTTGTCAGGTGGGTAGTTCGCAATTTATTTTCCTTTCTGTAGGTTGTCCCTTCACTTTGTTGATCGTTTCCTTTGCTGTGCAGAAAGATTTTTAACTTGATGTAATCCCATTTGTCCATTTTTTATTTGGCTGTCTATGCTAGTGGGATATTAACCAAGAAGTTTTTGTCCACATCAATGCCCTGCAAAGTTTTGCCAATGTTTTCTTGTGGTATTTTCATAGTCTGAGATCTTATATTTAAGTATTTAATCTGTTTTGATTTTCTTTTTGTATATGGCAAGTGGTAAGTGTCTAGTTTCATTTTTCTGCATAGATATCCAGTTTTGCCAGCACCATTTATTGAAGGCACTGTCTTTTCCCCAATGTATGTTCTTGACAGTTTTGTTGAAAATGAGTTCACTGTAGGTGTGCAGGTTTGTTTCTAGGTTCTGATTCTGTTCCATTGGTCTCTGTGTCTGTTTCTATTCCAGAACCATGCTGTTTTGGTTACTATAGCTCTGTAGCATAAGTTGAAGTCCGGTGATGTGATTCCTCCAGGTTTGTTATTTTTGCTCAGAATAGCTTTGGCTATTCTGGCGCTTTTATGGTTCCAAATAAACTTTAACATTGTTTTTTCTATTTCTCTGAAGAATGTCATGGTATTTTGATAGGGACTGCACTGAATCTACAGATTGCTTTAGATAATGTGGTCATTTTAAAAATATTAATACTTCCAATCCATGAATGTGAATGTTTCCATTTTTTTGTCCTTTTAAATTACTTTCATCAGTGTTTTATAGTTTTCATTACAGAGATTGTTCACTTCTTTAAGTTAATTTCTAGGTATTTAACTGTATTTGTAGCTCTTGTAAATGGGATTACTTTTATGATTTTGATAGCAGCAGGAGACAGACAAAACTCCTAGGCATACAGGGACAGGTCCCGGGTGAAACCAAATCTTCAAGCCAAAGACAGCCTGAAATCTGAAAACAGAGCTGCCAGTTCCATTTGATTCCATGACTGGAGTGAATAATTCCTTGTTGCCTTTTAGCCAATCAAATGATCTTTTTCTAGGCCCACCCATGGACCAATCACCATACAATCCACCATTCTGAGCCAACAAAAACCCCAGACTCAGCTTCATAGATGGCTACTTGCTTTCAGGTCCCCTCTTACACAGAGGGCTACCCACTTCAGTTCCCCTCCCATTGTCCAGAACTTTTCTGTTTTTTTATTCATCTGGAGTTTGCTATGTTTTCTGGGGTTTAGTAGAATCTTGGAAAGTGCTAACCTTGTTGACACCTTATATACTTACTCAATTGCTTCTGTATCAAGGTATTTTTTATAGATGGTAGGCCTTGGGAATATAGGAGGTAACATAACTTTGTATAACATTAACCTAAAATCTATTCAGTAAGAATTTTCCAAAGCTTGATGGTAATGTACGAGGATGATGTTAAATATTTGACAAAAAAAAGGTCACAGGATAATTCTCATACATAAACTGGAGGAAACTAAGTGTGCAACTGAGTCCACAGATATGCCATTGATAGAAGGCAACCGTGAGATGTAGTTGTTATCATAAGCAACCAAATTTTCTTCTCTGATTCTGTACACCTTTGAGAGGTGAGTAGTGAACCAATTCCTTTGAAAAATATCATAAAATAATTTACATTTGAAGGTATATGATTGAATAGATGAGTTATGTAAATTTAAAGCTGTCCATTCTCACTGAAATCTGATTAATGAAAATGGTAATGAAGAAAAATAGAGAAAGAAAAAAGTCTTCTTGTAACTGAAGATTATAGAAGTTTTAAAGATGGAAAGGCCATTTAGGTTATCTTGTTCATCTCCTTGACAACCCAGAATCACACCACATTGTATTGGCTATAATGTCTTAAAAAGACTATTTTTAATGATATAAGAGAGAGAAAACCTTTGACATTGCCTTTTGGAGTCAGTTTTTCCATCTGAACTTTTGCTTTTGCTTTTCAGAGTTGATTTTAAATGCTTTGTTCTTTCAGGTTTCAAGATGATCCTAAATTTATGTTTAATAAAATGTATCCTATTTTATGTTTAAAATAAAATGTTGTGTTTAAGAACCATGGAGAGGTATCACAATACTAATAGTAATAACTATCATCACTAATAGCTACTGATAGTAATAGCTACCCTACAGGTATCACAATACTAATAGTAATAGTCCCGCGGTATGTGCCAGAGAAGTTTCAGGACCCTCACATGTACCAGAATCCGTGCATCCTCAAGCTCCCCTGTCAATCCTGTGAATCTGTGTGAATGAAAATTTGGGCCCTCATTGTACACAGGTTTTGCATTCCACTAGTACTGTATTTTTTTTAGAGAAGTGTTCATGCTTTGTTGCCCAGGGTGGAGTGCAGTGGCATGATCATAGCTCACTGCCCCCTCAGATATTCTGGGCTCAGGCAATCCTCCCGCCTCAGCCTCCCAAGTAACTGGGACCACATGCACATGCCACTAGCAGGATTAATTTTCTTTTTTACTTTTTTAGAGATGGGGGTCTCCCTAAGTTGCCCAGGCTAGTCCCCAACTCATGGCCTGAAGCAATGCTCCCTCCTCAGTCTCCTGAATTCCTGGGAAAACAAGTGAAAGCCACTGCACCTGGCCAAATACTGTATTTTTCATCCAAGTTTGGTTGAAAAAAAAATCTGCATGTAAGTGCACCTTACACAGTTCAAACCCATGTTATTCAATGGTAAACCGTATATGCTCTGGGCAAGAAGCTGTGTGAGGTATATTACTGACCTAATGCTTGGGGGTGGAGGGAAGAAGAGAGACATTATTATCTAAATTTTATAGATAACATTGAAAAGGAAGCTCAGTGAGATAAAAGATGCTTGTCAAATGATAGAGATTAGCAAGCAACACAGCCGTTACTCAAACTCAAGTCTGCCTCTCTTCGTGGGTGATTTTTCCAAAATGATACAAAAGTGAAAATTTTTGTGACAGCATCTTTCTTAATCAGTGATTACTTTCAGCTGTCTTCACATTTCTGCCTTAGAATGATGCCACACATTGTGACAGATATGCAAATAGCATTTGAATAGAAAAGAAAAATTAAAATAAAACACAGTAATAAAGGCCCAATAAAGCAGATCTAATGAATAGCTTCTTTAGAGAAAATGCAATATTAACAGTTTCTCAGAAATTTGAGAAAGATTTTTTTGAAAGTTTTTGTGCTTAAATAAACATAAATGTACTAGATAAAAGTTTGCTCTTTCCTCTTGCTGAGTTTCACTTATTTATAGACCAGTAAATGGTTAATTTCTATAAATGTTTCCAACTGAAAATAATGTGTACACTGCAGTAGCTGTTAAATGTTCCACATATGTCCATTAGGTCATGATTGTTAAATGTGTTGTTTGTATTTCATAGCTTCTCACTAGCTCTTTGTTTCTTAATTTATTTCCTAGAGATATATGTGAAATTATACACATTATATTTGTAAATGTGACTTGTTTTCCTTTTTACTCTCAATTTTCACTTTAAATTTTTGAGTATGCTATTTGAATCTATGCTATTAGTCTATGCATTTTAAAATGGTATTTTTGCTCGCTAAGCCTTTGTCATTATGAAATCAATTTCTATATTTGTAGCAACATCTGTCATACATTGTCAAAATCTAACTTGTCAATATTAATATGGTGGTATCAATTTTTGTAATATTTTTACACTATGTTTTTCACCGTTCTTTTATTTTCAATTCTTCTGTATCTTTAGGTTTTTGATGTTTGTTATAAACAGCATATAGTTCAGCTTATTTCCTCAAATCATTTTCCTTCACATGAAGCATGTAATCCTTTTGTTTTTACTTAATGTAAATACTTACATTCTAATCTAAAATCTTATTTTGCCCTATGTATTTATTGCATAAATTGTATGTCTCTTCATCATTTTTGTAATTACTATGTTTTTAGTAATTTCATTTTTCACTCTCTTAATGGTTTTACAATCTTAAATTCCCATTTTTATCAGCATTTATCTAGAAAGCACTCAGTTAAAGTTAAATATAATTTTTATTTTTTCTCTCTTAAACTGAAAGTACTTTAAAACATTTCATTTCCAATTATACCAATTTTACCAATTTTGACTAATATTTTAACATTTCTCATTTTAATTCATACCTGATTTTTAAAATACTGTCTATGAGTATTTCTGTTGTAGAAACCAAGGGACACTTCCTTTTCACCCTCTGAAGTGACACTGAAGATCATTTACAAAAGGCAGATTAATAAAGGAAAAAAGGCACACAAATGTATCTGACCAGAGTTTTATGTCACTCAGGAGCATTCAGAATGAAGACCCAAACACACAGGGGAAATTGTTCATTTTTATGCTTAGGCTCAACATAATTCAGACAACATGTGGAAATATGAATGTTCATGAATTTTCGGTCACTTGGACCCCACTGGTCTAGGACAAAAAGCGTATGAGCTGGTGCTAATAGACTGAGTGGGGAAATCCAGCTAACACTGTCTGTTTAGATTATCTTTTGGCCTCTGTGTGCACACTTTTTTTTCTGCATATGGGGCAGGACCCGGTCTGGAATGGGGGGGTCTTACGGCTTACAATCAAACAAGGTAGGTCAGATAATTTCTTTACGGCCAGTTTCCATACAAAAAGTTGAAGGGAACTTAGTATAATATTTTTTAGGCTTTATGGCTGGCTTGGGAAATAAGGAGTTCTGATTTTTTTTTTTTTTATTTTACTTTAAGTTCTAGGGTACATGTACCCAACCTGCAGGTTTGTTACATATGCATACATGTGCCATGTTGGTGTGCTGCACCCATTAACTCGTCATTTACATTAGGTATTTCTCCTAATGCTGTCCCTTCCTCCTCCCCCCATCCCAGAACAGGCTCTGGTGTGTGATGTTCCCCACCCTGTGTCCAAGTGCTCTCATTGTTCAATTCCTACCTATGAGTGAGAACATGTGGTGTTTGGTTTTCTGTCCTTGTGATACTTTGCTCAGAATGATGGTTTTCAGCTGCATCCATGTCCCTATAAAGGACATGAACTCATCCTTTTTTATGGTTGCATAGTATTCCATGGTATATATGTGCCACATTTTCTTAATCCAGTCTGTCATTGATGGATATTTGGGTTAGTTCCAAGTCTTTGCTATTGTGAATAGTGCCACAATAAACATACATGTGCATGTGTCTTTATAGCAGCATGATTTTTAATCCTTTGGGTATATGTCCAGTAATGGGATGGCTGGGTCAAATGGTATTGTTAGTTCTAGATACTTGAGGAATCGCCACACTGACTTCCACAATGGTTGAACTAATTTACAGTTCCACCCAAAGTGTAAAAGCATTCCTATTTCTCCACATCCTCTCCAGCAGCTGTTGTTTCCTGATTTTTTAAATGATTGCCATTCTAACTAGTGTGAGATGGTATCTCATTGTGGTTTTGATTTGCATTTCTCTGATGACCAGTGATGATGAGCATTTTTTCAGGTGTCTGTTGGCTGCATAAATGTCTTCTTTTGAGAAATGTCTGTTCATATCCTCTGCCCACTTTTTGATGGGGTTGTTTGATTTTTTTTCTTGTAAATTTGTTTAAGTTCTTTGTATATTCTGGATATTAGCCCTTTGTCAGATGGGTAGATGGTAAAAATGTTCTCCCATTCTGTACGTTGCCTGTTCACTCTGATGGTAGTTTCTTTTGCTGTGCAGAAGATCTGTAGTTTAATTAGATCCCATTTGTCCATTTTGGCTTTTGTTGCCATTGCTTTTGGTGTTTTAGTCATGAAGTCCTTGCCCATGCCTATGGCCTGAATGATATTGCCTAGGTTTTCTTCTAGGGTTTTTATGGTTTTAGGTCTAACATTTAAGGCTTTAATCCATGTTGAATTGATTTCTGTATCAGTTGTAAAGAAGGGATCCAGTTTCAGCTTTCTACCTATGGCTAGCCAGTTTTCCCAGCACAATTTATTAAATAGGGAATCCTTTCCCCATTTCTTGTTATTGTCAGGTTTGTCAAAGATCAGATGGTTGTAAATGTGTGGTATTATTTCTGAGGGCTCTATTCTGTTCCTTTGGTCTATATCTCTGTTTTGGTACCAGTGCCATGCTGTTTTGGTTACTGTAACCTTATAGTATAGTCTGAAGTCAGGTAGGGTGATGCCTCCAGCTTTGTTCTTTGGGCTTAGGATTGTCTTGGCTGTGCGGGCTCTTTTTTGGCTCCATATGAACTTTAAAGTAGTTTTTTCCAATTCTGTGAAGAAAGTCATTGGTAGCTTGATGGGGATGATGTTGAATCTATAAATTACCTTGGGCAGTATGGCCATTTTCACGATATTGATTCTTCCTATCCATGAGCATGGGATGATCTTCCATTTGTTTGTGTCCTCTTTTATTTCTCTGAGTAGTGGTTTTTAGTTCTCTTTGAAGAGGTTCTTCACATCCCTTGTAAGTTGGATTCCCAGGTATTTTATCCTCTTTGAAGCAATTGTGAATGGGAGTTCACTCATGATTTGGCTCTGTTTGTCTTTTGTTGATGTATAGGAATGCTTGTTATTTTCGCACATTGATTTTGTATCCTGAGACTTTGCTGAAGTTGTTTATCAGCTTAAGGAGATGTTGGGCTGAGATGATGGGGTTTTCAAAATATACAATCATGTCATCTGCAAACAGGGATAATTTGACTTCCTCTTTTCCTAATTGAATACCCTTTATTTCTTTCTCCTGCCTGATTGGCCTAGCCAGAACTTCCAACACTATGTTGAATAGGAGTGGTGAGAGAGGGCATCCCTGTCTTGTGTCAGTTTTCAAAGGGAATGCTTCCAATTTTTGTTCATTCAGTATGATATTAGCTTTGGGTTTGTCATAAACAGCTCTCATTATTTTGAGATACATTCCATCAGTACTTAGTTTATTTAAAGTTTTTAGCATGAAGGGCTGTTGAATTTTGTCAAAGGCCTTTTCTGCATCTATTGAGATAATCATGTGGTTTTTGTCTTTGGTTCTGTTTATATGCTGGATTACGTTTATTGATTTGCATGTGTTGAACCAGCCTTGCATCCCAGGGATGAAGCCAACTCGATCGTGGTGAATAAGCTTTTTGATGTGCTGCTAGATTCGGTTTGCCAATATTTTACTGAGGATTTTTGCATCCATGTTCATCAGGGATATTGGTCTAAAATTCTCTTTTGTTGTGTCTCTGCCAGGCTTTGGTATCAGGATGATGTTGGCCTCATAAAATGAATTAGGAGGATTCCCTCTTTTTCTATTGATTGGAATAGTTTCAGAAGGAATGGAATCAGCTCCTCTCTGTATCTCAGGAAGAATTTGGCTGTGAATCTTTCCGGTCCTGGACTTTTTTTGGTTGGTAGGCTATTAATTATTGCCTCAATTTCAGAACCTGTTATTGGTCTATTCAGGAATTCAACTTCTTCCTGGTTTAGTCTTGGGAGGGTGTACGTGTCCAGGAATTTATCAATTTCTTCTAGATTTTCTAGTTTATTTCGTAGAGGTGTTTATAGTATTCTATATCACCGGCCTTGGGGAAGAGGAATTCTAGTTTTTATGGCTAGCCTTTAATGAGAATGAGGGCCTAAGACAAGAGGGTAGGAAAGGGTAAGAAACAGTGTTTTGCTTCTGAGGCTGCTTCTGGGGGCTTCATTTTGGAGTATTGTTTTCTGAGCCCCAACACTGTTTAACTTAGAATATTTTTTTTTAAATTGTCAACATTGAAATTTTTTCTTTTTTTTTTTTTTTTTTTCATTTTGGATTTTACATTAATTTTTACTTTCTTTTTCTTCCTTTAGCATTTCTGTTAGTGGATATCTGTTGGTAGTAAACATTTTTTTTTTTCTGAAACATGTTTGCTTTTCTCTCATTCTTGAAAAATATTTCCAGTGTATGCAAGTATAAATTGGCTATTATTTTAGTTTGGCTCATTGAAGATATCTTCTATCAGCTTTAGCTTTTTAGGTTGCTATTTAAAAGGATGTTTTTAGTCTAGCTGCTATTCCTTTCAAAGTATTTTTTTCCCTGCTTTTAAGATTTTTTATTTAATTTGTTTTCAGTTAAAGAAAAACATGAATGCTTTATTTCCTTACTTCTCTTCACCGCTTCTTTCTCTTTTCTTTTTCTCCTTCATCTTCTTCCTTCCCTTCCTTTTCCTTCTTTATCACCCTTCGGAGTCTCTGAGACTCTATAAACAGTGGATTTTTGTTTCATCATTAATAAAAGTTTTCTGCTGTTATCTTTTTGAATAAAGTCTTTAAATCTTTCTCTCCATACCAACCCCAACACTACAATCCAATATATTGTACACATTCTTACTGTACACTTCGTATTTCTTATACACTCTTCTGTATTTTCTTTCTTTACCTCTCTATGCTCTTTATGAATAATTTCTGATTCATCTTTCAATTTATATTCTCTCTTAAATTTTGTCCAATATACTGACAAATATGTTCATTGTGTTTCCTGGTGTCTAAATTTGGTTATTTCATTTTCTATTTTTAGAATATTTCTTTGGTTCTTTTAGAACTCGAATATGCCACATTTTATAATTACCTATTCCTTACAGTTATTTTCAATCTCATTACCTATTTCTTTAAACCAATTAAGCATGATCCATATTAACTAATTATAGCATCTGAGTTTATGTATGCATGTACTTATGCTGTCTCTTATATTTATTGTTTCTTCCTCATTTTGCTTTTTCTCTTCCTTCCTGTCTTCCTTCCTTTTTATTCTGACCATTTTCTGCATATTGTCATTAAGAAACTATGTATAGGTATTTCTAAATATCTTTTTAGATATTTACAATGATGTGCTTTCCTTCAGAGATACTTCATATTAGTTCTACCACGTGCCTATCAGCACTCCCAGTCAACCAAATCTTAAGTTTTAGCTGAAAATGCTTAAACTTGCCTAAGCTATTCATTCTTGGGGAGCATTTACACACAAGAACAAGTTAAGACATCCTTCTCTGTAACACCTTGAGTTTAGAGAGGGCAAGTGGGAGGGATACATATTTAGGGCTACACATTTAGTTCTACTTCATTCATATATCTACACTGAGATGCTATAATTTGTTAATATGGGTCATGTATATCTACATTGAGATTGTAGCTATTTGAGCCCTCTGATAAATGAAGAGAATATCTTATATGATTACTCTTCAGTGGGCTTTGGGGTTCCATTATATGAGGGACCCTGGCACATTAAAACTGTGAAACCAAAACTGAGGTGATATCAGCAAACGGCTTCACAGTAGAAATAGGCTCTGTGTTTTGATAATCAATTTATCTCTCTGGATTCAGAATTTCTTACAAAAATTGGCCAAAGTTCATAGATATTTGAGAGAAATTACATATATATACACTTATAGATCTCTATATACTATATATCTATATATATACACACACATTTTATCTATCTATCTATATGGGGGGGAGAAATATCAAATTAGCTCATGAATTTTCGGTCACTTGGACCCCACTGGTCTAGGATGCCTTTGATCATACATCTGCAGTCAGTTGGTGTGTGAGCTGTGAATTGTCTTTGTTGATATTAGCTAGGGTCTCCCACATGCCTGGTGCCTCTACTGGGATTAATTAGTGTTCTCAGATCTAATTCTCGTACTTTCATATCATCCAACAGGCTAGTCAGGTATTGTTCAAGTGTTCATTCCCAATGGCAGTGTTCTGAAAACGATGAAGTGCATAAGGCATCTTGAGGTTTTGGTGTGGAATTGACACACCACAACTTTGGCAGCATTCTATTGCCAAAGCAAGTCTTACAAACAGGACAGGAGAAATAGACTCTATGTTTTAATATAAGAAGCTGTACATGTGTATGAAAAGTTGTGGACATAAGGAGAACTGAAGGAATCAGGTCATTTTGCAAGCTAACACACCACACACACACACACACACAGACACACACACACTCTTTAGCATATTTCATTGTTTTCAGTGGGATGTTTGGTTTGAATAACTGAAGTCAATATTTTGTCTTTTCATCTATATGTGCTTATTGTTTCTTTGTGTGCTTTCATTTTGAAAAAATTCTTTTCTTCTTTGCATCTACATTCCTTTGGCTTTGGAAGTTTATATTCTCAAATATTTCTACCTCACTCAAATCACTAATTTGCCCCTTTTCTTCCCTCTGCATCCTTTCTTTACCAGCCTCTTAAATTTAGTTTTATTTCTGGTTAAAAACGTATTTATGTTTATTCTCCCCTGTGTCTAAAAAATAAACAAAAATAAATATGTCTGACCCTGTTTCCTCAACAATTTGGAAATTGTTACCAATTCCAGGAGCCACATGTTCTTCTGTTGAGACCCATCGTGCTCTGAAAATCTCCTAATTACCAATAGGTGACTAACAATTGACTTATTTGTACAGAGACGAACAAATACTTTGAGGCTTGCAAAGTTATCAGTTGAACTACCTGAGTTAGTTCAAATTGAACAATTCTGGTGGTATGGAGACGTATTAATTAGTTTGGAAATAAAGCCATTCCTCTAAGTTCAAGGTATTATTAGAAGGGCTGTTTGGTTTAAAGCAAAACAGCGAAACACTTACGTTATGAGCCCTCCATCTGAAGTCAACACAGCCCTAATCTTGATTGTGTTTTATGTTTGGACGCCCGTAAAAGAATCAACATGCAACAGGCAATGTAAGTTATATCCATAGACTGTGCTATTCAAGAAAATATAATAGTTTTAGAAGTAACTTGGCATCTAATAAGAGTAGATTGTGATAGAGATTATTTCAAAACAGATCATGCATCTGAATGTAAAAATAAGGTAACTTGGTTAAAGGAATATAATTTATACATTATAATTTATATCGCTAAAATTAAATTATTTTAATAATAGTTACGAAAAAAATCAGAGAGACTGTAAAGTATAATACATAATATTGTATTAAACATTAATTGACTGGTCTCTATGTGCATACATCTCTCTTGCCATATATATATACACACATATATATCATATATACACACATATCATATCATATGTATCATGATGATATATATGTATGAGATCATTTACATTTTAGGATAACTCTTAAAATATTTATATAATTATCATTCTGATTTTAAAGACATCAATTGGGACTCAAGCAGATTTTATAATGTTTCTTAAAGCATATGGCTAGTAGGTGGAAGGCAGGATTAAATTTAAACATTCTGACTCAGAATCACTCTGGACTGAAATTATAAACACCTGGGATTGAAGTCCATCAAACCATATACTGGCTCTTTCAAGTATGCTATTTAACACTTTGAATTCTAAATTTTCTGACTTGTATGATGGTGGTAATAATAGATTTAAAATTTACAATGTATCGAGTCCTTTATACACATTATCTTATTTAATATTAATGTCTCCATTTTATGGATGATTAAAAGAAAAAAACCTACAAGGTCACTCAGCTAGGAATTTGTGAACTGAGGAGTCAAACCAACACCATCTGGCTCTGGAAGCTACATCAGGATACTCCTATCCTGACGCTGCTAGGAAAATGTGTGAGAATGAAATAAAGCACTATAAATTTCATATGGCATGTAAAATGCTGTGTAATGTGATATTCATTATATCATCATCATCTTTGTCACCATCATCAATTTTAATTCACAGTTGCCTCTCTGGAACCTTTTTTTTTTTCTGAGAATCAATTCTCTGTATAATAATAAATGCAGTCATCATGCCACAAATGGTGCCCTAATTAAAATAACAAATGCAAATCTTCTCTTTTTTTAAGTTTGAAGAGAAACCATTTTATTCTCCCCTATATTTCCATCCTTTCTGGCAATTAACCTACAAAAAAGGACTCTAAATCCCTAGGTGGATTTCATCCTTTAATCAGCTATTGAAGCTGGGAATCAGTTGGTTCTTGAGAAGGCTACTCTAGTGGACCATATGTCAAAGCTGTATCATGAACACTTTCCTGAAAAATTCAGTCCTACTAAGTAAAAGTCTTCTGTCTTCAAGAATAGCAGTCATATAATGAACTTTATACTAAATATAAGTTATACATATTTCTTGGAGCAACACATACTTCTTAGTATTTCTTGAGAATACTAACGAATACACTGACAGAGCTTAAAGATATGTGGTAGGATAGCTCAGGTTTTGAACAAGGGGAGGAGAAACTTGAAATGGAAATAAAATGTTCATAGCTGAAATCCTTGCCTTGGAAACCTTATCTATGGTCAGGTACCTTGCGTAGAATTGACCATAGCTGTCACAAAACCAACTGGAATTGGAGTGCAGTGAAGCCTGTGACATGGAAGAGGATGAGGCTAATACATTAAAAAATAGTGTGGTTATAACAGTTAAAGAATAATTTTTTCCTGTGGTTGAAATAGTACATTATTGACAATTGAGGGGTGGGGCACAGCTGTGCACAGTCAGTAATTGCCACTGAAATGGAAAGTGAATGTTTCAGCAAGATAAAGTATTTGCATTTAAATATGAAAAAATCAAGTCAGCACTATTTTTGGATTAGGGTTTCTGAACATCACTTATGAACACTGCTTATTTTCTTTATTTTTCATGTTTAAGGTTTGTTTTTTCACCTAGCTGTAAAGATAAACAGAAAACATCCTCAATGATGTGATCTTGTATCATTCTCATGTTTTGGAATAGTGGGCATGGGGAATGGAGAAGGGGGGTTGCAGGAAAAAAATAATCTAGCAATTTACCAGGATCTAACTGATAAAGGAATATTCCAGAATAATTATTGTGCTCCAAGGAAATAGTTTTCATAATCAATATACCACATTATTTGTGTGGTATTTGTTCTTCCTATTAAAAATATCATGTGACATTTACTGTTTCTAGGTACATGAGTTATTTCCATATGTGTACATTCTGATTTAATTTGCATATTTCATAAAGGGAATAAATTTACATTATGACTAAAACTTAAAGGTGCAAACAGGTGAAGAAAATCATTAGTATTTGTGACTGATTATAGATGTAAATATATCAGTAAATATGAAGAAGTGTATACATATGTATCTGTGTGCGTGTGTGTGTGTGTTTGCGTGTGTTTGCGTGTGTAGCTATGAAAGCCATCAAATCAACCAGGAGGCAAAATGCTGAATAATCAAATGATGACATTGTTGAATGATCAAATGATGATACTCAGTATGTGATATATCAGATTGATTATATATTTTTATATTGCAGGATTCAGTATAGTATTCAATCATTCTTATTTATGTAAAATATCTTCAAGTCTAAGACAATATCTACCTGAAACCAAAATAAATGTAAAGTTTTTACATCTTAATACCATAACATAGGATATTTAAAAATATGGAAATCAAAACCATCAGATTGTGCCAAAAAGTGTGTTATATTGGTGCTTTATTTTTTAAAGAAAAGAGGTGAAATTTATAAGATAATTACTTGGTTTATCATTTTAAAATTTGTCACTAAACATAAATTTCAAATCCCTTAGGAGACTGGAAAAATGAGGCTATTTTTATTTTTGCATCTTTTCTAAGGAAATTATTCCATAATGTTGCTGGAAAATAAGTAAAAGAGAAATAATGATAAATTTGCGGAAGTTCACATCCAATTCAACTCGGTGACTCACCGTGGGCTGCTGGTTTTCTCTTCAGGGATTAACCATATAGCAACTATAAAAGGAAATAAGAAACAAATAGGATAATATTTGTGCTTCACTGAATTTTTAAAACTCTAGAGGATCCCTTTCAGGGTTGCCCGATTCCTATTTTATGGAGGCTATTTAGAACTCTTTACGTTTTAGATAATCCAATAACAATGCAAAATAATTCTTTTCTATAGACAGGCAAATCCTGTCCTACACAATGGAGGTTCATTTGGCTTCACGCCCACGAAGAAACAAACAGTTTTGTTCCATTTGCATATTCATGGAATTAGTACTGATCTCTAAATGTGTTTACTCACACGATTCTCTGTTGAACCAGTTAAAACATCTCCTTGGATCCCTCATTGATTACTAAGTAGAATAAGACCTTTAAAAGGTTTGTTTTTTTACATCTGCATACAAGTAATAATTTTACGTTTTTGAATATTAACATGAGGGCATAAAATAATGACAAGAACAGAAACAGCAACACATGCCTTGGGAAAAGAGAAGACCTGTGAACTCTGAGGAGGCAGGAGAGAGCAGTGCAGAGGGGAAAGCAGAAGCAGCTGAGGCTGCACCCAGGAACAGGGGCTGATGGAAAAATACACTGAGGAATACACTGGGAAAAAATTAACATATCTTATCATTCCTCTTCACTTTCCTATTATGTTTGGACAATCATTGGCTGTAATATAACTGAAGAAAGTAATACCACAGTCTAGTGCCAGTGTTCATAGACGTAAAATCAAGGGAACACAGAAACCAGCGTATGTGAAATATCACATAAACATGTACCGGCCGATTAGATTTGGCATTAAATCTTCAGCCCTTCTATTATTCCACTTACCAATTTTGCTATTCTAAGTCATGCAATAATAGTACTTTTGGAAGAAATATGAAAAATAAAAAAAAAAAAATCTGAGAAATGCTACAAAAAGTAAGCAATGTAAGCATAGGGAGTCCACTGGATTTTACCTTGTTTCCGCCTCCTTGGTAGAAATTGAGAATGCAGTGTGGTAAGCTAGAGCAATTTTAGAGCTCTCCTCTTCTGTTTTCGATGTTTTAAGATCACTATCTATTGTAACATGATGTCCAACGTCTTTAAAACCATGATTTCCAATACTTTTTCAGATTTATTGCTTTCTCTAGGCTGTAGGGCAAACCTGGTCTACATTACTACATCGTGGCTGAAAGTAATATTCTAATAAACTGTTGATACAAACGAAATTGTTTATTTGAGAGCACCTTAGAACCGAAAAGAAATAAATTTCAAATATTCAATTGTCTGCATTTTTATTTATATGACAAAGTGTGGTTTTTTTCTTTGTTTGTTTGTTTGTTTGTTTGTTTGTTTTCTTGATGAAGTCTTGCTCAGTCGCCCAGGCTGGAGTGCAGTGGTGCCATCTCGGCTCAATGCAAGTTCTGCCTCCCAGCTTCACGTCATTCTCCTGCTTCAGCCTCCCGAGTAGCTGGGACTACAGGTGCCCACCAACATGCCCCGCTAATTTTTTTTTTTTTTTTTGTATTTTTAGTAGAGACCGGGTTTCACCATGTTAGTCAGGATGGTCTCGATCTCCTGGCCTCGTGATCCACCCACCTCAGCCTCCCAAAGTATGTATGATAAAGTTTTTAAGAAAAATACAAATTCCAAAATCATTTCCTTAAAAGATATCTTTCCCAAGGCATATAAAAAATATAAAAAACTTAAAGCTATCTCTCCTTTACATCTCCCCAAATCAAACTTGTACATAATGATCTTCATGTTAACATTTGGCTTTTTGTATTCCATACTCATCCATTTCTTACAAGCCTTAGCCCTTTCTGACATAATTCCATTCCCTTCTGTCTGAGCTGTGAGCCATTTGCACATCAGCAAACTAGACATTCTTGATATCGTGATTCAATTTCATGGCAAACATCAGACAAGAATTGTTTACTATAACCATTTTCTACATACAATTGCAAAGCCAACCTACTATTTCTAAGGACAATATTGGCAGCAACTAAATTTGACAAGGCTTCTACATGCTTGATTTTGGAATATACATTAAGCTTGACAGCTTTGCATGCTGTATAGTCATTACTGTGTACTAAAAATACACAACAGTTCCTAGCAAACAGATATACTATCTATAAAATTTTACTACTTTCTCCTTCACACATTTTGAAGTAGTACTTTGAATTCTGCTCTTTCTTTATTTTCTGAAGAAGGGAAAATCTATGACTATCTAACCTTTGTATGAAAACTAACTATATTTGTGATGTATTGTAGAACAAATTATCACAAATCTGGTGGCTTCAAACATAGTTTCTCATTGAAAAGAACTCGTTAATCAGAGTCTAATTTGCTGGGATTTTATCAGAGCCTAATAGACCTTGAAGTAGAGAAATACCCAACACAAGTAAGCTCCAGCCGTTTATGTAGAAGGGAACTGCTCAAATCTACCTCATTCCAGCCATTCACTCCCACATAAGGAGAGAAAATAAATTTAATAAATAATTGTATAATAAAATGTATAGTCCAGAAGCGTAAACTCACAAAAAGACTGAAACCTAAGCATAGAGACTATAGAATGCTTCCCTCCCCCAAGAACTTACTTCTATATTTCTAATTGATAGTGGTTTTTCTTATTCAATACAAGGTATCTGGTTACGAAGAAAAACTACTAGAAAGCAAAAAACAATTTGAAAAGACAGAGCAAGCATTAAAGCCACACCTGACAGTGATATTGTGATTATTAGCCTGGGAATTTGAAACAACTATGATTAATAGTTAAAGGCTCTAATGGATAAAGTGGACAGCATGCAAGAACAGATGATCAGTGTAATCACAGAGATGGAAAGCCTAAGAAAGACCTAAATTGAATGCTAGAGACCAAAAACAGTAACAGAAATGAAGAATATCTTTCATGAGCTTATTAGTGTATGGCTGAAGAAGGACTTACTAGCTTGGGGGTATATCAATAAAACCTCCAAAACTGGGGAAAAAAAAAAAAAAGGGAAGCCTGAAAAGAACAAACAGAATATCCAAGCACTGTGGGAAAGCTACAGATGTTATAAAACAAGTGTAATAGGAATACCAGAAGGATAAGAAAAATGGGACAGAATGAGTATTTAAAACAATGACTGAGAATTTACCCATGTTAATGTTAGACATGAAACTACAGATCCAGGAAGCTGAGCTAACACAAAGCAAGACAAATGCCAAAGACACTACACTTAGTCATATCATTTTCAAACTACAGAAAAATCAACGGTGGAGACAAACCCTGAAAGAAGCCAGAAGGGGAAAAACACTTCACCTATGGAGTAAGAAGAATTACACTACACTTCTCAGAAACCATGTTAGCAAGAAGAGAATAGATGAAATACGTTCACCACTCTAGAAATATGTGCCCTGCAAAATTATCATCAAAAAGTGAAGGAGAAATCCTGACTTTCACAGGCAAACAAAGTTGAGGGAATTTGTTGCTGGTAGACCTGACTTGCAAGTCACCATATACTCACTTAGGAAGACAGTTTGACGGGACAGTTTCTTGACAGACTAAACATATTCGTGCCATATGTTCCAGCAATTTCACTTTTTTGTATTAACCAAGAGAAGTTGACAACTTATGTTCATACAAGAAGCTGCACACAGATGTTTTTAGCAGCTTTCTTCTTAGTTGTCAAAGTTTGGAAGCAAACAAAATGTCCTTCAGTAGGTAAACAGATAAATAAACTGTGATACATCCGGACAATAGAATATTACTCAGCATGAAAAAGAAATGAACTATCAAGTCATGAAAAGTCATGGAGGAACCTTAGATACATATTACTAAGTGATATGAACCAATCAGAAATTGTCACATACGATACAATATCAACTATATGACATTTTGTAAAAGGCAAAACAATGGAGAAAGCAAAAAGTTTAGTGATTACCAGGGATTGGGGGAGTGATGAATAGGCAGAACACAGAGGATTATTATGGCAGTGAAAACCCTCTGTATAATACTATAATGACTGACAGATGTCATTATATATTTGTCCAAACTCATAACGTACAAAGGGCAGAGCTGCCCAAAACCATGGTAACCCACCTCTTGCATCAGTATGACCTGAATGTGCCACATGGAGTCAAAGGAGATAATTTTGGAGCTTTAAGATTTGACTTCACCCCCTCCGGATTTCAGACTTTCTTGGGGCCTGTAGTTCCTTTGGTTTGGCCAATTTCTTCCACTTGGAATGGATGTATGTGTCTATTCCTATACCCTCATTGTATCTAGGAAGTAACTAACTTGCCTTTGATTCTACAGGCTCATAGGCAGAAGGGACTTGCCTTGTGTTAGATGAGCCTTTGGAATGTGGACTTTTGAGTTAATGTTGAAATGAGTTAAAGTCTTTGTGGGACTGTTGGGAAGGCATGATTTGTTTTGAAATTTAAGGATATGAGATTTGGGAGGAGCCACTGAGGAATGATATGGTTTGGCTTTGTCCCTACCCAAATCTCATCTTGAATTGTAGCTCCCATAATTTCCATGTGTTTCAGGAGGACCCAGTGGGAGATAATAGAATCATGGGGTCAGTTTCTCCTATACTGTTCTCATGGTAGTGAATAAGCCTCACAAGATCTGATGGTTTTATATGGGAAACCTCTTTCTCTTGGTTCTCACTTCTGTCTTGTCTGCCACCATGTAAGATGTGCCTTTCACCTTCTGCCATGATTGTGAGGCCACCCCAGCCACGTGGAACTGTGAGTCAATTAAACCTCTTTTTCTTTATAAATTACCCAGTTTCAGGCATGTCTTTATCAGCAGTGCGAGAACAGACTAATACAGACTTTTACCTTTATTTTCATGACAATGAAGTTCATATATTTCTACGCTCACTGAGTGTGACAACATGAATTTATTGGCGCTCATTCTATGAGTTAGATATTCTTCTTCAGTTCTGTCAGTCTACTCTTTTAGTACTTGGAAAACTGCACCCCTTACTTCTGGCCTGCATGGCTTCACATAAGTAATGTTCATTTCTCTCTGGCTGTTTTCAAGATCTTTAAAAATATTTACTTTTCATACATTTATTAATCATGGGATTGGGTGAAGATTTCTTTAGGTTTATATGTTGTGGGGTTTACCCACATTCTGAATCTGTAAATTTATTTCTTTATCAAATTTTCAAACTTTTAGCCACAATCTTTTTAATACATTTTCAGTCTCTCTCTTTTGTCTTCTTCTGGAATTCTAATGGTGAATGATATGAATATTATATGTTTTGTTATTGTTCCACCAGTGCGTGAGACTTTTTTTCCAGTTTATTTTCTTTATGTTCATACTGGGTAAATTCTATTGATCTGTCATCATGTTCAGTGACTCTACTCTCATAACTACTCTATAACGAGCCCATTCAGTAAATTTGGTTTTAAAAATTATTTTGGCTATTATATATATTTAAATTTCTATAATTTCCATTTTTCATATTTTATAGCATCCATTTCTTTGCTGAGATTTTCTAATTTTTATTTTATTACATTTTTTGAGATGGAGTCTTGCTGTGTTGCCAGGCTGGAGTGCAGTGGCACCGTCTCGGCTCACTGCAACCTCCACCTCCCAGGTTCAAGTGATTCTCCTGCCTCAGCCTCCTGAGTAGCTGGAACTACAGGCATGCGCCACCATGCCCAGCTAATTTTTGTTTTTTAGTAGAGACGGCATTTCACCACGTGGGCCAGGATGGTCTCCATCTCTTGACCTTGTGATCCGCCTGCCTCGGCCACCCAAAGTGCTGGGAGTGAGCTACCATGCCTGGCCTGCAATTGCGTTCTAAAGCATTTTTATGATGGCTGCTTTAAAATCCCTGTCAGAAAATTCCAACATCTGATTCACTTTGGTGTGGTCATTTCTTTATTAATTTTTTTCATTCATGTTGTAACTTTCCCGTTCTTGATACAACAAATGATGGGTTTTTTTTTTAAATTTCAGAGACTTTTTATATCATATTATGGGGCTATGGATCCTATTTAACCTATTTTTTAGTACAAAGTTTCACTGTTGAGCTTCAGCATGAGGGCTGGTGGTGTGTATATATGCCACCTCCTCTGGGCGCCATTGACAACACTCCAGTTAAAAGTGGGGCATTGATTCACACTGCCTCATTGCAGAGGAGTAGAATGTAAGTTTTGCTACACTCTTGGTCCTTCTAACATTTCCCAGCAAAAACACGGAAGCAGCTTGTACAACTTTGCACCATCTGTTTGCTTTTGAGTGAAGGTGTGAGCTTGCTACCGGGCTTCACTATGAAAAGAAAGGGGTAAAAGTGGAGGCCTGATTTTTACTGCTTTGGTGTTGTAGCATGGAGTTGGAGGCTCAGCTTTCTGCTACAGCCATCTGACACCAACAGAGAGAAGAAGTGTAGTGCCAACTAGTTCTGCTTTGCTGTATGCCATAGAGTAGAATGAATGTGAATGTGATAAAAAGACCCATGGATCATGAGGAAATTTCAAATTCTTAGAGACAAATGAGAGACAGAGACAGAGAACTGTAGAACGAGAATGAGTAGGACTCAGTAAATATTTGTAAATGTGTTTTTAAATTCTTATTACATATATTATGCTGTAGAATGTACTAGATAAACACTTTCAAAGTGCAAAATGAAAAGACGTTTGAACCCACAATTTCATAGCCAGACAAACTAACATTCAGGTATGATAGCAAAATGTAGGTATTTCAAATACATAAGGATTTAGAGTATTTATCACCAAGCCTTTGTTTTAAATATTTATGGAAATTTGTCCTATGAGGAAAAAATGAGGCATTCAAAAAAAAAAAAAAAGGCCAAGTATACTGGAAATTGTAATAAAAAAAAAAGTTTAAAGACTACATTTAAATCTAAAGAAAAATTGTTTAGCAATATTTTTTAAATAACTAAAAACTGAAAATATATCATAGATACTTTATGATACAAGAGATGTAACATAGAAAAGCATAAATGTACTAGTTTGTTGTTCCTCATTTGCTTTTGTGGGAAGAATATGAATAAAATGTTTTTACAAATTTAAATTTGCAAAATATAAATTTTATTGTAAATACTAAATTTGAAGGAAGATGTAAAATTGTCAAACATCTACAACAAAAGTATTTGATTAATAAAATTCAAAAAAGTAAAAGAAAAAAATAAAATAATATTCAATAGAAAACTTAAAAATACAATTTATTAGAATATTATTAATTATAATAAATACGATTTATATAATTTCCCTCAAAAATTTTGTGAAATAAAAAAAATCTTGTTTTTTCCTTAAAAAACAAGAAAGAATAAAAATGAGTGAAGTAAGCATTTATTCCAGGAAGATAAAGTGAAAACACATATGGTAAAAGATTGAGGTGACGAAATAATAAACATAATAAATTGTTCACATAAAAAAAACATAAAAACCAATATAGTTGCTAAAATAAAATCAATATCAGTCACTTTATGTCAGTGAAAGAGATAAAACATTGATTAGTGATTTTTTTAAAAAATTTTTATTTAAAATTTATATTTAAAAGAACATTTAATAAAAGCAATGTAACTATACAATGCAGATGTTTAAAGATATTAATATTAATGAATAAACCTTTATGCCAATAAAAGTTTATATGTTAAGAGAAATTGATTTTTTTCAAAAATAGTAATTTGCAAAATTAATGGAAATGGAAGTGTAACATCTATAGTCCAGTTGCCCTAGAAGAAAATATCAGGAATTAAGGACGTATCTCTAAAGCCATACTAATCCTAGACATAACTCCAAGTGATCTTTTTTATTTTATCTTTAAAATTTTCTATTTTATAAAAACCCATTCAGAGAAATTAAAAATATATTATTTTCCAGGAAAAGGACAGTGGAAGAAAATCAAGATTTTATAAAATAATGAGTAAGTTATAAATAAAATGTAGGCTAATTTAACATAACAGTGATTTAAATATATATTATAACCAAGTAGGATGTATTACAGAAATGCATGAGTTGCTTAAATGAGCAAATATATTAGTGAAATAATATTAACATAGTAATAAAATAAACTCTCAGATAACTATTTTACTAGATTCTCTATAGTAGCTTCCATTAAATTTAACAGAGATCCCTGATTTTAAAGCAAAAGAGCTAAGAAATCATAAATTCTTAGCAAGTTTGGGACAGAAACTACTATCTTAATTTTATAAAAGGTATCCACCAGTAATATGCAACAAAAAGAAAATGTAAGAGTAAAACATTTGAAACAACCGCATTAATGTCTGAAACTGAACAAAGAGACTATTAGCACTAATAATATTTAGCCATGCTTGATGCAATAACTTAAAAAATAAAATTTATTAATATTTTACAGAAAGAGAATAAGCACATAGTATTTCAAGTATTTTTCTTTAGTTGCCCAGAAAAGCCAAGAGATTAATTAAAAATTAGAAAAAATGTTTTGTGGCCAGAAATTTACAAAATACATAAATCAATAGGTTTCCTGTAAATTATCAATGAAGAACAAGAAAATACAATGATGACTACCAAAATGTTGAAAAAGGGAAGCAAAAGATAAAGTGAGGTGGGATGAAAGAAGGAACAGAGAAAAGAAAGGATGAAGGAAGGAAGAAAAGAAGGAAGGAATGAGATTCGGTTCACCATAGCAAAAGTACCTATTAAATGTTTCACAATAAACCCACTGACACGATTGAGCAAGATGGCACAGTAGAAGCCGGAAGGAACACCAACTATCTGCACACAGAAAATAACTCACAAAAGCAAAAAATCAGGTGATGAATGACAGTACTTGTTTTTTTCTTTTTTTAAAAAATTTATTTTTCCATAAGTTATTGGGGTACAGGTGGTATTTGGTTACATGAGTATATTCTTTAGTGGAGATTTATGGGAACTTTGTGCACCCATCACCCACACTGTATACACTGCTCCATATTTATTGTCTTTTCTCCTTCACTCCCCTCCCAATATTTCCCCCAAGTCCCCAAAGTTCATGGTATCATTCTTATGCCTTTGTGTCCTCATAGCTTAGCTCCCACATATCACTGAGAACATACAATGTTTGGTTTTCCATTCCTGAGTTGCTTCACTTAGAATAATAGTCTCTAATCTCATCCAGGTCATTGCAAATGCTGTTAATTCATCCCTTTTTTCGGGATGAGTAGTATTCCATCATTTATCTATCTACCTATCTATCTATCTATCATCTATCAATCATCTATCATCTATCTACCAGAGTTTCTTTACTCATTGATTAATGGGTATTTGGGTTGGTTCCACCACTTTGCTATTGTGAATTGTGCTGCTATAAACATGCATGTGCAAGTATCTTTTTTTGAATAATGACTTCTTTTTTTCTGGATGGACACCCAGTAGTGGGATTGCTGGATCAAATGGTGGTTCTACTTTTAGTTATTTAAGGAATCTCCATGCTGTTTTCAATAGTGGCTGTACTAGTTTACATTCCCATCAGCAGTGTAGAGATGTTCCCTGATCGCCACATCCAGGCCAACATCTACTTTTTTTTGATTCCTTGGCTATGGCCATTCTTACAGTAGTAAGGTGGTACACATTGTGGTTTTAATTTGCATTTCCCTGATAATTAGTGATGTTGAGCATTTTTTCATATGCTTGTTGGGCATTTGTAAATCTTCTTTAGAGAATTGTCCATTCATGTCCTTCGCCCACTTTTTGATGGTATTGATTTTATTTTTCTTACTGATTTGTTTGAGTTCATCATAGGTTCTGGATATTTGTCCTTTGTCAGACATATAGATTGTGACGATTTTCTCCCACTCTGTGGGTTGTCTGTTTACTCTGCTGACTGTTCCTTTTGCCATGCAAAAGCTCTTGAGTTTAATTAGGTCTCAGCTATTTATCTGTGTTTTTATTGCAGTTGCTTTTGGGTTTTTGGTCATGAAACCCTTGCCAAAGCTGATATCTGTAAGTGTTTTTCTAGTGTTATCTTCTAGAATTTTTATGGCTGCAGGTCTTAGGTTTAAGTCCTTAATCCATCTTGAGTTAAGTCCTTAATCCATCTTGAGTTGATTTTTGTATAAGATGACAGATGAGGAGAATCCAGTTTCATTCTCCTACATGCATCATTCACTCTTTTTAAAACAAATATTATTTATTTTTTATTACACTTTAACTTCTGGGATACATACATGGGCAGAATGTGCAGGTCTGTTACATAGGTATACATGTGCCATGGTGGTTTGCTGCAACCACCAATGTATCATATACATTAGGTATTTCTCCTAATGCTATCCCTACCCTTGGCCCCCACCAACCAACAGGTCCCGATGTGTGATGTTCCCCTGCCTGTGTCCATATGTTCTTATTGTTCAACTCCCACTTATGAGTGAGAATATGTGGTGTTTGGTTTTCTGTTCCTGTGTTAGTTTGCTGAGAAGGATGGTTTCCAGCTTCATCCATGTCCCTGCAAAGGACATGAACTCATCCTTTTTTATGACTACATAGTATTCCATGGTGTATATGTGCCACATTTTCTTTATCTAGTCTATCATTGATGGGCATTTGGGTTGATTCCAAGTATTTGCTATTGTGAATACGGCCACAATAAACATACATGCGTGTATGTGTCTTTATAGTAGAATGATTTATAATTCTTTGGGTATATACCCAGTAATGGGATTGCTGGGTTAAATAGTATTTCTGGTTCTACATCCTTGAGGAATCACCACACTGTCTTCCACAATGGTTGAACTAATTTACATTCCTACCAACAGTGTAAAAGCATTTCTATTTCTCCACATCCTCTCCAGCATCTGTTGTTTCCTTACTTTTTAATGATCACCATTCTAACTGGTGAGATAGTATCTTATTGTAGTTTTGATTTGCATTTCTCTAATGACCAGTGATGATGACCTTTTTTTTTTTCATATGTTTTAGCCATATAAATGTCTTCTTTTGAGAAGTGTCTGTTCATATCCTTTGCCCACTTTTTGTTGGGGTTGTTTGTATTTTGCTTGTAAATTTGTTTAAGTTCCTTGTAGATTCTGGATATGAGCCCTTTGTCAGATGGGTAGATTGCAAAAATTTTCTCCCATTCTGTAGGTTGCCTGTTCACTCTGATGATAGTTTCTCTTGCTGTACAGAAGTTCTTTAGTTTAATTAGATCTCATTTGTCAATTTTGGCTTTTGTTGCCATTGCTTTTGTTGTTTTAGTCATGAAGTGTGTTCCCATGCCTATGTTCTGAATGGTATTGCCTAGGTTTTCTTCTAGGGTTTTTATGGGTTTAGGTCTTAAATTTAAGTCTTTAATCCATCGTGAGTTAATTTTTGTATAAGGTGTAAGGAGGGGTCTAGTTTAGGTTTTCTGCATATGGCTAGCCAGTTTTCCCAACACCATTTATTAAAAAGGGATCCTTTTACCATTGCTAGTTTTTGTCAGATTTATCAAAGATCAGATGGTTGTAGATGTGTGGTGTTAATTCTGAGGCCTCTGTTCTGTTCCATTGGTCTATATATCTGTTTTAGTACCAGCACCATGCTGTTTTGGTTACTGTGGGCTTGTAGTAGAGTTTGAATTCAGGTAGTGTGGTGCCTCCAGCTTTGTTCTTTTTGCTTAGGATTGTCTTGGCTATACGGGCTCCTTTTTGGTTCCATATAAAACTTAAAATAGTTTTTTTTTTTTTTTTTTTTTTTGCCTAATTCTGTGAAGAAACTCAACAATAGCTTGATGGGAATAGCACTGAATCTATAAATTACTTTGGGCAGTATGGACATTTTCACAATATTGATTCTTCCTATCCATGAGCATGGAATGATTTTCTATTTGTTTGTGTCCTTTCTTATTTCTTTGAGCAGTGATTTGTAGTTCTCCTTGAAGAGGTCCTTTACATCCTTTGCAAGCTGTATTCCTAGGTATATTATTCTCTTGGTAGCAATTGTGAATGGGAGTTCATTCATGATTTGGCTCTCTGTTTGTCTATTATTGGTATATAAAAATGCCTGTAATTTATCCTGAGACTTTGCTGAATTTGCTTATTAGCTTAAGGAGTTTTTGGGCGAGACGATGGGGTTTTCTAAATATACAATCGTGTCATCTGCTAATAGAGACAATTTGACTTTCTCTTTTCCTATTTGAATACCTTTATTTCTTTCTCTTGCCTGATTGCGCTGATCAAAACCTCCAATGCTATGTTGAATAGAAGTGGTGAGAGAGGGCATCCTTGTCTTGTGCCGGTTTTCAAATGGAAAGCTTCCAGCTTTTGCCCATTCAGTATGATATTAGCTGTGGGTTTGTCCTAAATAGCTCTTACTATTTTGAGATACGTTCCATCAGTACCTAGTTTACTGAGTGTTTTTAGCATGAAGGGGTGTTGAATTTTATCAAAGGCCTTTTTTGCATCTATTGAGATAATCATGTGGCTATTGTCATTGGTTTCATTATGTAATGAATTATGTTTTTTGATTTGCATATGTTGAACCAGCCTTGCATCCCAGAATGAAGCCGACTGGATCATGGTGAATAAGCTTTTTGATGTGCTGCTGGATTTGGTTTGCAAGTATTTTATTGAGGATTTTCGCATTGATGTTCATCAGGGTATCGGCCTGAAATTTTCTTTTTTTTTGTTGTGTCTCTGCCAGGTTTTGGTATCAGTATGATGCTGGCCACATAAAATGAGTTAGGGAGGAGTCCCTCTTTTTCTTTTGTTTGGAATAGTTTTGGAAGGAATTGTACTAGCTCCTCTTTGTACCTCTGGTAGAATTCAGCTGCAAATCCATCTGGTAATGGACTTTTTTTGGCTGGTAGGCTATTAATTACTGCCTCAATTTCAGAACTTGCTATTGGTCTATTCAGGGATTAGACTTCTTCCTAGTTTAGTATTGGGAGGGTGTATGTGTTCAGGAATTTATCCATTTCTTCTAGATTTTCTATTTTATTAGTGTAGAGGTATTTATAGTATTCTCTGATGGCAGTTTGTATTTCTTTGGGTCCTGTGGTGATATCTCCTTTATCATTTTTTTATTGTGTCCATTTGATTCTTCTCTCTTTTCTTCTTTATTCGTCTGACTAGTGGTATATCTATTTCATTACTCTTTTCAAAACGCCAGCTCCTGGATTCATTGGTTTTTTTTTTTTTTTTTTTTTTTTTTTTTTTTTTTTTTTTTTTTTTTTCTTTTTTTTTTTTTTTTTTTTTTTTTTTTTTTTTTTTTTTTTTTTTTTTAATGGTTTTTCATGTCTCTATCTCCTTCAGTTCTGCTCTAATCTTAGTTATTTCTTGTCTTCTGCTAGCTTTTGAATTTGTTTGCTTTTTCTTCACTAGTTCTTTTAATTATGATTTTAGGGTGTTGATTTTAGATCTTTCTAGCTTTCTGATGTGGGCTATACATTCCCTGTAAACACTGCTTTAGCTGTGTCCCAGAGATTCTGGTATGTTTTGTCTTTATTCTCATTGGTTTCAAAGAACTTACTTATTTTGCCTTCATTTCATCATAAACTCAGTAGTCTTTCAGGAGCAGGTTGTTCAATTTCCATGTAGTTGTGCAATGTTGAGTGAATTTCTTAATCCTGAGTTCTAATTTGATTGCACTGTGGTCTAAGATACTGTTTGTTACGACTTCCATTCTTTTGAATTTGCTGAGGAGTGTTTTACTTCAAATTATGTGATAAATTTGAGAATAAGTGCAATGTGGTGCTAAGAAGAATGTATATTCTGTTCATTTGGGGTGGAGAGTTCTGTAGTTGTCTATTAGGTCTGCTTGGTCCAGAGCTGAGTTCAAGTTCTGAATATTTTTGTTAATTTTCTATCTTGTTGATCTGTCTAATATTGACAGTGGGGTGTTTAAGTCTCCCACTACTATTGTGTGGGAGTCTAAGTCCCTTTGTCAGTCTCTAAGAACTTGCTTTATGAATCTTGATGCTCCTCTATTGGGTCCATATATATATTTAGGATTGTTAGCTCTTCTTGTTGCATTGATCCCTTTAGCATTATATAATATCCTTCTTTGTCTTTTTTTGATCTTTGTTGGTTTAAAGTCTGTTTTGTCAGAGACTAGGATTGCAACCCCTGCTTTTTTTTTTTTTTTTTTCTTTTCATTTGCTTGGTAAATATTCCTTCATATCTTTATTTTGAGCCTATGTGTGTCTCTGCATATGAGATGAGTCTCCTGAATACAGCACACTTATGTGTCTTGACTCTTTATCCAATTTGCCAGTCTGTGTCCTTTAATTGAGGCATTTAGCCCATTTACATTTAAAGTTAATATTGTTATGTTTGAATTCAAATCCTGTCATTATGATGCTAGCTGGTTATTTTGCACATTAGTTGATGCATTTTCTTCATAGCGTTGATGGTCTTTACAATTTGGTATGTTTTTGCATGCCTATATCAAAATACCTCATGAAATTCATGAATATATATACCTACTGTGTACTCAAAAAATTTTTAAATTTGAATTTTAAAAAAGAATAAACCCATCAGTAAAGAGGAAATATCTGCTTGAAGAAAATTACAAAATGTTAATGGTGATTGTAAACAAACTTAGTTGTCATTTTTCATCTGTTCCAAAAATTCTTATTTCCACATTTCAATAATTCTTATTAAAATTTTCCACATTTTAACAATTCTTATTAAAATCTGATATATTTTACAATCGGTGGTGACTGGTGGTTTAGATTCAGTGAAGTACCATAAATGAAATTGTACAACATAATTTTTTCTGAGAATATTGGGTAAATGTCAATCCTCCTAAAATAATGTATAAGCTCATTGTTAACTATTAAGCTCTCAATAATGTGTTTTTATTCCCTTCAAGTAAAACTTGAAAAGATTATTCTATATTTTACTGAGAAGAATATATTAAATAATAAAAGGAAAAGATTTTTAGAACAAAATAATTGTGTGATTGTATCTCTACTCAATATAAACAAATACTATAAAATGATTAAGTATTAAATGTTTGTGGTTTTAGATCACAATTTAAAATCTAACTCATTTCCATTTTTCTCTACCTCAGTAAGTAGTATTCCACCTACTCTGTTTCTCAGGCCAGGATTCTTGTGGTTATTCTAAACCACTCTCATTCTTTCATATACTGCACCAAATCCAGCAGCAAATCTTATTGTCTGTGCTTCTAAGATATATTTTGAGCCTGACAGCCACTCATCTAATGCTAATACCTTATATCCAGACCACTAACATCTCTTGCCTGGGTGACTTCAGTAGCCTAATAACTGTTTTTCTATTTGTATGGAACCCTTCTGCTAAACTACCATCAGTAGACTTATGGAATGCCTTATGCCACACAAAACTGCTTTTGATCAAGGAATTCACTTCACAGAAAATAGAGTGTGGCATGCTCATGGAATTCACTGGTTCTACCATGTTCCTAACCATGCTAAAGCAGCTGGCTTGATTGAATAGGGGAATGGCCATTTGAAGACTCAGTTACATAGCCAGCTAGGTGGCACTATGTTGCAGGTCTGAGGCAAGGTTCTCCAGAAGGCTGTATATATATGCTCCAGTTCAGCATCCAGTATATGATGTTTTTTCCCTAATAGCCAGGAATCACAGATCAAAGGATCAATGGAGGGAAATGGGAGTGGCACCACTCATTACCTCTATTGACACACTAGCAAAACTTTTGTTTCCTTTACCCATAATGTTGCTGGCCTGGATGGCTTAGTTCTAAAAGGAGTACGTTTCCACCAGCAGACACAACAATGATTCTCTTGAACTAGAAGTTAAGACTGCCACCTGGCTATTGTGTCACCCTTTCTCATTCCCCTAAATCAACAGCCAAAGAAGGGAGTTGTCGTGTTGACTATGGTGATTGATTCTAATAAAAGTAAATTGGACCATTACTCCAACAAGGAAGGTAAGAGAAAGTATGTCTGAAATCCAAGAGATACCTTAGGGTATCTCTTAGCATTACTATTCCCTGTGATTGAGGTCAATGGAACATTTCAACAGCCGAATCCAGGCATGACTATTAATGGCTCAGACCCTTCATGAATGAAAGTTTGGGTCATCTCAGGTATAGAACCATGATCTGCTGAGCTCCTTACTGAAGAAGGGAATAGAGAATAGGTAGAAAGAGAAGGTCATTATAAATACCAGCTATGACCATGTGAGCAGTTACAGAAATGAGAACTATAATCATCATGAGTGTTTCCTCCTTATTTTGTTGTGAATACATTTGTGTATATATGTCTATATGCATATATTAAGCGAGTATCTTTGTTTTCTTTCTCCCTTATTCCCTTATCATGTAACATAAGATATACTGACTTTGTATCATAGAGTTTATGTGTTATTAATTTAACATTATGGTATTTAAGTTATGGAATATCAAGAGAAAAGTAAACATCATTTAAGGACTTAATCTGAAGTCCTTCACCTCTTGTGGTGAAGGAATCAGTGCATTTTCAGTTGTATACAAAATAGTTGTATTGTGTTAGGTAAAATTATGGCCTTGTTATTGTCCTTATTTGGAGATTAAGTATGGTATAAATATATTTATATGGGTGGCAAGTTGACAAGGGATAAGTTTATGATAATTAATTTTATGTCAACTTGACTGGGTGAAAGGAAGCCAGATGGCTGGTAAAACATTATTTCTGGGGCTTTCTGTGAGAGTATTTTCAGGAAAAAAAAAAAAAAAAAAAAGTAGCATTTGGATTGGTAGACTGAGTAAAAAAGATCACCCTTAACAATGTGAGTGGGCATCATCCAATTCTTTGAGGGCTCAAATAGAATAGAAAGGTGGAGGAAGGTCATATTTGTTCTCTTTGCTTAAGCTTGGACATTCATTTTCTCTTGCCCTAGGACATCAGTGCTTCTTGTTCTAAGACTTTCAGGTTTGGACTGGGGCTACACCACCAACTTCTCTGATTCTTCCACTTGCAGATGGAAGATCCTTAGGCTTCTCAGTCTTCCTAGTCACATGAGCCAATCCCTCAGAACAAATTTATTTCTACATACTTGTGTCTATCTCATTGGCTCTGTTTCTCCAGAAAACCCTAATACATTATTCCTTTCTTGCTCTCCTATCATCAGCCACCTTCTGCAAAGTCTGTTTTCTACACAACAACCAGAAATATTATTTTAAAATGCAAGTCTGAGCATTTCATTCTTTTCTCAAATTTTGCAGTGGCTTCCCATCACTCTTAAGTCCCCAATGTGCCCATGATGCCCTACTGTATCAGGTGCCTGAATAACCAAATCCAGATACTGCTCACTCTCTCATTTGCTGCAACCATTCTGTCCTCCTTGTTATGTGCATATACAAATACAAAGGACTCTAGGCCTTTGAATTTGTTATTTTCTCTCTCTGAAATGCTGTTACCAAAACATGTATAGCTCCTTTCTTCTTTTATTTATGCTTCAGTTCAAATGTCTTTTACGCATATAGGGTTTTGTAACCAACTGATAGAAAATAACGATTTTCTCTACTCATCCTTGCCACTTATCTGGCTCAAACTCTTTCCTCACAGTTTATATCATGGTGACAATGTATCTATACATATATTATCAGTTATACCATAAATTATTTATTTCTTTTTTATTAGAGATAAAGGAATTCCAGAAAAGGAGGAAATAGTAGTGTATTTTTAAGAATTTATTTTGGCAAAGATTAATTTTGAGGAAAATCCAAACCCCAAAGCTATAAATAAAGGAAAGACAGGTTTGGCTGTACAAACTTTAAATTAAGTCTTAAAACCAGGTGTGGTGGGTCATGCCTGTAATCCCAGTACCTTGGGAAGTTGAAGTGGGAGGATTGCTTGAGTCCAGGAGTTTAAGACCAGCCTGGACAACATAGGGAGACTCTGTCACTACAAAAAAAGTTGTTTTTAAAAACTAGCTGGGCACAGTGGTGCACACATGTAGCCCCAAGTACTCAGGCGGCTAAGGTGTGAGGATTGCTTGAGCCCAGGAGGTTGAGCTGCAGTGATTGTTGTGAATGCATCACTATACTCCAACCAGGGCAACAGAGCAAGATTCTGTCTCAAAGAAAAAAATTTAAAAATGAAATTATTTTAAAAACACCATATACCAAGTTAAGTGACAAATTGGAAAAATATTTGTGAACTATATAATATGAAAGGTTATAGTTTTGAGTATATTTCAGTTTCTAAAAAATATATATAAATAGCAAAAGAACCTATCAAGAAAATGCCAAAGAAAATGTCTATACATTTTAGGAAAATGCAGCTGAGATATAGTTGTCAAGCCTTCTAATAATCCAGAACATGCACATTAAAATGAGATACAAAATGCATTCAAACAGATTAATCAAAATTAGATTATTAATATCCAGTGTTGAGGAGATTTTGACAAAATAGATAGTCACATTCTATTGAGGAAGCTGTAAAATTCCAGCTGCTTTTGAGATTAAATTCTTCAAATTAAAAATGATACACTTGCTTAGAAACTCTTGTTTCTATATACCTATCTGAGAAAAATACTGTTACATCTGAAGAATAAATACACAAATATTTATTGTAACATTTTGTAAGACATAAAACTTAAAAGCATTTAAATGCTATGCTATGTTTATTCTATGAAATACGCTGCCATTAATAAGGTAGATCTAAGATAATAATATGAATAGACCTCCTTATTTCATGTAGTTAATTGAAAAAAGTTGCAAAGTATATGTACAGTGTAATTCCACTAATCTCAAAATATTTATAAGTGTGTGTGTGTATACACACTCACATGCATAGACAGAGGAAAGATATAGATAAACCTACGATTGTGTAAGGAAATAAATATACATTTATTGGAGAGCGGTTATATATGGGAGGTTAATGGAATTAATCAAAATTGGCTGAGGAACTTTCACTTTTTACTGTTGGAATTTGTTTTCAAATATTCCTTAAGTACTCACCTATTTTCATGAGAAAAATAAATAAAATAAGTGACTGACAAGATGTCTGCTATTATTTCCAGCTAAAGACCTGCTCTAGTCACGCTAATATACCTAACTACATAACTTAAGACACTCATACGTCTTTGAGGAGTTATTTTTTTAATCTATATTAACTACTATGGAATCTGTCAATTTGTAATTTATAACACAATTTTCATTTTTTTCTATTTTTTCTCATTTAAATCTAATTTTCTTTATTTCTTTTTTTTTTTTTTTTTTTTTTTTTTTTTTTTTTTTTGAGACAGAATGCCCCGCTTCTGCTTCAGGCTGGAGTGCAAAAGCAAGGATCTTGCTCACTGCAAGCTCCGCCTCCCGGGTTCATGCCATTCTCCTGCCTCAGCCTCCTGAGTAGCTGGGACTACAGGCGCCCGCCACCTCGCTCGGCTAGTTTTTTTGTATTTTTTAGTAGAGACGGGGTTTCACCGTGTCAGCCAAGATGGTCTCGATCTCCTGACCTCGTGATCCGCCCGTCTCGGCCTCCCAAAGTGCTGGGATTACAGGCTTGAGCCACCGCGCCCGGCCTCTTTATTTCTTAATTCAGTGTTTTATCTAAAGTTGAAAATGCAGATTAAATATGTTAGCATAAGATTATGAGTAATTTTCTTCTGCAAATGAGAATTATATTTAAACTATACATTAGCTCCCACATATTACAAATCCATGATGAGAGGATGAACTAAGGTGATTCAAGAAGTATTCAACCCACTTTAATATTAGCAAAGCTTTAATGATACTATTACCTTATCCATTCATATCCTGACACTCTAATGTGTCATAATGCTTTGACAGGTCTCATCTTTGAATGCAAAAATGACTTCAGAGTCCCTTGACATTTTTACATCTAAATTTACATAAACAGTCAGTTTTTACAAAAGGAATAGAAAAGAGACCCAGAGTTTAATCTAAGTGTTCTTTCAAATTTTGCTTGATTTGGTGTGTGAGCTATGAGTCAACTGTCTGATTTTAGAATACCTGGGAAAACTAGATGAAGGCTGACGAACAGTAAAAAGATCTGTATTCACAGCTCCATTTTAAAATAGAAATATAGAAAAACACTTTGAAACAGTACTTCTGATTTATAACTTAAAGGTCAATGAAACAAAATCTGCTTTCAATTATAGTTTTCTTTAAGTATCTCAGAATGGATCAATATCATGTTCAAACAATACAATTCTACCCTTCCAAACTTGTCATTTCATTTCTTCACGTAAATACTATTTTGCTCAAATCTGTTATGCTAACTTCAAAGAAATACTTTGCAAAGTTTTCTCCACCTTTAAGAAAATAAATATATCAATAACAAAAATACTAAGTGACTATTTAGTGTATATGCTGGAAGCTTGCTGGGCGTTCTATTACTGTCTCATAAATTATCTACTAAAGCATGGTGGGACTAATTGGAACTATTACATTAATCCCCAGAGTAACTTTTTCCTTTGGTATTGAATGAATGTAACTACATTAGACACACAAATCATCATGCCCTATGAGTTAATCCGTTCTTCTAAGGCAGTACAATAAAACCCAACTGAGGCCATACATGCACCTTAAGGATTGACAATCTCATCCTGATTTTAGAAACATAAAGACCATTAGGAGATTGTTTATATCTGTCCTGCATCTCAATAATATGACAAACCCAAGAGATCAAGACATCAAAGTGAAATGAAATGCCACATCTCTAATTTTGATAAATGTGTATTTTGGTTCATTATGATTGACTGGTTTCATATTTCTTCTAAGAGTCACTAAAAGGCTATTATGATTGCTTGCTTGCTTGCTTACTTTTTTATATCTCTCTTTGTACTTTTGGATAGTTTTGTGTATAGACCACATTTCACAGAGTTTGAAGTTCAAGTTAGCATGGCATTTATAGAAACCTTTTTTCATTATTAATTAAATAACAATATACATTACACATATCATTTGTGAAAAAGTGAAGGTATAGAACAGCTCTTTTGTTAACCCTTTCAGAAAAAAGATACCTCATCATTGATATGAAATCTGTTTCCACGGCTTTTTATAGGACAGATTGACATTTAGCCTTAGCACAACCGTTTCCCACAGAATCCTGACGTTTTGTCCAGCTCAGATATGCTGCCTCAAAGAGTTGTGGTGAAGGCACACATATAACCTTAAGAAAAAGTCACTATATTTTTAAAGACTGTGTAGCTGCCATATTTGATACCATTCAAAACCCTCCACAATCTGGCCCAAGCTCATTTTATTAAAAATCTATATTCCCTCTCTAAATCCTTAACTGTAGACATTGAAACACAGTGATGGAGCCTATACCTCAACATCAATCTTTTCTTGAGTTCCCCCTACCAACTGAAATGCCCTGCATTATTTCGCGCGCGCTCTCTCTCTCTCTCTCTCTCTCATATCTCTCTTTTCCTCTCGATAAGATCTAAATCAAGTTGCAAGGTTTTTTTGTTGTTGTTTGTCTTACGACTTCCAATAATTTTAGCTTTTTTCTCTGTGGTTAAAAAGCACAAGTTTAGCATGAATTAAACTCCTTTTGCAAGCAAAAAATAAAAAGAGAGAAGCTAGAATACTCAAACACAAAGATACAACCTGAATAAGCAAATGTATGGACTGTAGAAAGGGAAAACCCTGAGACCTTTGGCACTGGAGAACAATTATGTTCAGTGGTCTTACATGAAGTGAACTTTCAGTAACTCATTCTTAGCCTTCCTTCATTCAGCATCCGAAAAGACAGAAAGGAAACAAACAAACAAAGCACCACCAAGTTTCCAACTTCATAATCACTTACATACACAGTGTAAGAAAAATGCTGCAATAATCACAAAAATTGGAGGCAAGGAGAAGATACAGGACAGTTGTCTTTAAAATGAAATATCTTTCACATTTTAAAGCTGCCTTTAAAATGAAAATATCAGAAACATTTTCTGAAAGATTTTAATATGTGAGAGCATCTCTTTGTGACATTACTAAAAGCAAAATCGTTTAGTACTTTAGAAGTGTTAATGAATTAGACTGTGAAGTAACAGAATGCAGGAGCAAATCCCTACTATCTAATTCACTTTCCACCACAAAGTAGATGCTTTAAAAAGCTTACGGAGGCCAGGTGTGGTGGCTCATGCCTGTAATCCCAGAACTTTGAGAGGCTGAGGCAGAAGGATCACGAGGTCAGGAGATGCAGACCGTGGTGAAACCTGTCTCTACTCAAAATAAAAAAAATTAGCCAAGCATGGTGGCGGGCACCTGTAGTCCCAGTTATTTGGGAGGCTGAGGCAGGAGAATGGCATGAATCCAGGAGGAGGAGCTTGCAGTGAGCTGAGATCATGCCACTCCACTCCAGGCTGGGTGACAGAGTGAGACTCTGTCTCAAAAAAAAAAAAAACAAAAAACAAACAAACAAAAAAACAAAGCTTATGGAGAGGAAGAGTCAACATGATAAAAATGGCAATAGTGCCCAAAGTAATTTATAGTTTTAATGTTATATAGCCAAGACAATCCTAAGCAAAAAGAACAAAACTGGAGGCATCACGCTACCTGACTTCAAACTATAGTACAAGGCTACAGTAACGAAAACAGCATGGTGCTGGTACCAAAACTGATGTATAGATCACTGGAACACAACGGAGGCCTCAGAAATAACACCACACATCTACAACCATCTGATTTTGACAAACCTGACAAAAACAAGCAATGGGGAAAGGATTCATTATTTAATACATGGTGTTGGGAAAACTGGCTAGCCATATGCAAAACACTGAAACTAGACACCTTCCTTACACCTTATACAAAAATTAACTCAAGATGGATTGAAAACTTAAACTAAGACACAAAACCATTAAAACCCTAGAAGAAAACCTAGGTAATACCATTCAGAACATAGGCATAGGAATACACTTCATGACTAAAACAACAAAAGCAATGGCAACAAAAGCCAAAATTGACAAATGCGGCCTAATTAAACTAAAGAGCTTCTGCACAGCAAGAGAAACTATCATCAGAGTGAACAGGCAACCTATAGAATGGGAGAAATTTTTGCAATCTATCCATCTGACAAAGGGCTCATATCCAGAATCTACAAGGAACTTAAACAAATTTACAGGAAAAATACAAACAACCCCAATAAAAAGTGGGCAAAGGATATGAACAAACACTTCTCAAACGAAGACATTTATGCTGCCAATAAACATATGAAAAAAAGCTCATCATCACTGGCCATTAGAGAAATGCAAATCAAAGCCACAATGAGATACCATCTCATGCCAGTTAGAATGGTGATCATTAAAAAGTCAGGAAACAACAGATGCTGGAGAGGATGTGGAGAAATAGGAACACTTTTACACTGTTGGTAGGAGTGTAAATTAGTTCAACCATTGTGGAAGACAGTGTGGTGGTTCCTCAAGGATCTAGAACCAGAAGTACCATTTGACCCAGCAATCCCATTACTAGGTATATACCGAAAGGATTATAAATTATTCTACTACAAAGACACATGCACATGTATGTTTATTGTGGCACTATTCCCAATAGCAAAGACTTGCAACCAATCCAAATGCCCATCAATGATAGACTGGATAAAGAAAATGTGGCACATATATTCCATGGAATACTATGCAGTCATAAGAAAGGATGAGTTCATGTCCTTTGCAGGGACATGGATGAAGCTAGAAACCATCATTCTCAGCAAATGAACACAGGAACAGAAAACCAAACATTACACATTCTCACTCATAAGTGAGAGTTGAACAATGAGTACACATGGACACAGGGAGAGGAACATCATACACTGGGGCCTGTCAATGCCTAGGGGCCAGGGGATGGATAGCATTAGGATAAATACCTAATGTAGATGACGGGTTGATGGATGCAGCAAACCACCATGGCACATGTATATCTATGTAACAAACCTGCACGTTCTGCACCTGTATCACAGAAGTTAAGTTAAAATTAAAAAATTAAAAAATAAAGATAAAATGGTGGGAAATTTTAAAGGCTTATTGAATAATAAATAAATACATAAGTAAATAAAAGTATTATGATATTCTGGCATTCTACCTGGAATTCTCCATATGAGAAAAATAGTGCATGGCTATCCAAAACCCAACACTGATACAACCTTTCTCTTATTCTCTATTAGCACCTGTAGAAATTAATGACAATTGTCCATGTGTGGTGGCTCGCGCCTGTAATCCCAGCACTTCGGGAGGCTGAGGCAGGTAGATCACAAGGTCAGGAGTTCGAGACAAACCTGGCTAATATAGTGAAACCCCATCTCTACTAAAAATACAAAACTTAGCTGGGTGTGATGGTACATGCCTGTTGTCCCAGCTGCTCAGGAGGCTAAGGCAGGAGAATCGCTTGAACCCGGGAGATAGAGCTTGCAGTGAGCCAAGATCACACCACTGCACTCCAGCCTTGGCAACAGAGACAGAGAGACTCCATCTCAAAAAAAATAAAAATAAATAAATAAATAAAAAAGAAAGAAATTAAAGACAATTAAGCCTGACATTCTATCCATCTGAACCTGGTAATGTCCTCGAAATCCTTTTCTACCTAAAGTTCCCATCAATCTGAATCGGCCTGCAGGTTGACCACCCATGCATAGACTAATGGGCAATTATGTTCTCTTGAGTAAGTTACCATGTAAATGACCTTGAAACATAACCAACTGATGAAATAGCTTTCTTAGAAACAAACATTTGTTGATGTGATTCTGACATTAACAAGAGTCTTATTTTCTTGTGTGATCCTGCTGTTCTATCTGGTCTGAACTATGTCTGAACATTCTTTTAATGGGTCACCAGGCTTAAAATGAGTTTATGCATGTTGAGATCCACTACATGCCTGGAAGAAAATGTCATGTGGTTTTCTTTTTTTTTTAAAGATAACCTCTTTACCTGGGATGGAAATGGTGACAGAAGTTCCAAAACACCGATGGGAAGCACATATGAAAATGCCCATATTTGTCATGGTTTCTTGATACATGAAAAATGTGTCATGGAGTTGAATTTCTCCCTTAAAATTTTATCTTTTCATAACCATGAACTAAGATTAACTTTTTTCTTTCTTCTGCCAAATGAACAGTGTCTTTTAATAATTTTTTTGTTATCAAAATTATATTATTCAAATTCCCTTGCACTTAAATTGTTTCAATACTTTCCAACTTTGAACCCAAACTCTTTCCCCAAGACCAAGACCAGAGTTGGGAAAAGAACCCCAGAATGAGACAATTCTTTCTGAAAAGCAGCAGTACTAAAGCATCCTGATGCACCAACAAAAGCTGTTTTCCATAAAGGGTCCCTATGCAAAATTACTAATCTGCTAATACAGTACAATATTGAAATGTTAATTAATTAGATTTTTGTGCTTTGCCATGAGTAGAAGAGAATCTAAGGCATTCACTATTGCTCTCCTAAATGAATCTCCAAAGGAATATGCATATCATTCTCTAACATTTTTGTTGACTTGAAATGAGAGCATGTTAGAATCACCTTCATCACTAACACCTTGTAACTTTCATTCCTCTTGTGGTCCTGGGAATTCTTAGTTTTTATTTAAAGGAAATTCAGCTGACAATAGGTGGCATCATATTAATCCAATGGAAGAATCTAATAAATAACAAATCCAGGTCTAATCTGTCTTACTGCTATCTGCTAACTATTTGTTCATCGTTGAAATTGTCTGAATTCTTCCAGAACTTGAGCCTTTTAATTGCCTCTTTCAAGGCAGCCAGCAGTCAAAGAAGTTAAGGACCACACTAAAACAAGTCATCAATTCCACGTGTTAATAGACTAAGACAATGTACATGAGTACTGGGTGACAGAGATCAAGTAAATTGTGGCAAGTACCCACTAACAAATATATATATATTCTACTTTACTTATATAGCTAAATGATATGACTGTTTTTCACAATTTTTGATAAATGATAAAATCCTTCTTTGAAATAACTCTTTTATTCACCACAAAAAATAATATTTGTTTATTAAATTGATAGCATCTACAAATTATAAAGCCTGTAAATAATCCCAGACTTTTAAATGAATGGAAATATTTGAAATAAAATGTTATGAGTGGAATTTGAGCCTTCAGCTTTCAAATTTTAAATTCTGTTTTGGTTGTTCAATATCATAAAAACTCTTTATTTGTACATATAAAATGTTTCGCATATCAAAATTTTACACAATACATCCTCCAATTTCCAAATACTTTTCATCTTATCAATCCAGAAGGTTGAGAGAAGGGAAGCATGAAATTTTTAAGAACACTTTTAAAATTCATTGTTCTAAATACAACTTTTAAATGAGAAATATCCTAAATTTATAGTAATTGCTGGATAAATCTATAATTAAATCTTATGACAAAGTATTTCATGTATTCCCTTGTACTTGCACAATTAACTATTGGATTTAATGAGTTATATCTGAGATTCACCTAGCATTCAAATCAATATGGCCTAGGCATAATGATGTAGCATGTTTACTTGAAAAACTTTGTGGAAATAACTATGAGCAGGCCCAGGGTTTTTAAAAAACAACTGCAGATCTATAAACTTCCTAATTAATTGCACATTGATAAGTTATTAAAATCTCCTTCAGGAGATTTATTCTGAGGTCTGCATAAAAATGAGGTCAACTGGAAATCAAAGTTAATGCATTAGCGATCTCCTATGTGTTCACTTATGGTATATATTATATACGAATATGCTGTTTGCTTTTTCTATTAGACTTTAAAAGTAAATGATATTATAAAACATAATTTGAATCTTGCTTTTTCTGAATTTTGCATTTCCTTCATAGTCTTGTGTAGCATTTATCGATCTTGGTTCATCACCTGAGACGTGCTAAATATTTTTGTAACACGTTCTTCTGTATATATCTATTTCTGGTAATCTATTAGGTCTGACTCTGACCCTTATCCTACGGAAATGGCAAGGAATTCAATCACAGTATTTTATTGTACAAGTGAGTTCTTTTTAGGCATGTGAGATAAATTTCTAGAAGTTTATATCACACATAGAGGCAGAAACCAGGTAAATTTCAACCACCTGACTGTTGCTATTGTTTTCCTTATCTGAAGTCATATTGTCCCCTGGCGTGACTAGTTGTTTTCCTGCTTTCCAAAATAATATAACACTAAAGGAAAAGGGGGGTTTAGGGGGCAAAGTGATGAGAATAATTATGATATAACAAACAACATTTTGATTATTCTACAAAAGCAAAATAAAAATAATGAAAATTAATATGCAAGTAAATCTGCTGTAATTGCAATTCATCCTCTAATTTTTTTCTCAGATATTTAGCACTTGACAAATGAGGTTTGTGGTGTTCTGGTAACAAGAAAGTGAGGATCCAAATGTTTCTGGAAATTCTGCTGGGAGAGTTTCATATATATACATAAATATAAATTTATATAAATATAAATATATATATATAACCCTCCTAGCAGAATTTCCAGAAATAAATAAATAAATAAATATATGTATATATCCATATATATATATATATATATATATATATATATTTTTTTTTTAAGCTCCAGAAGAGAATCTTTTACTTTAGCTTTATCATTGGTGTCTACCCTCCTTCCTATGGTCCTCCTTCCTCAGATGGCAGTGGAAGAAACTTTTCCCACCTAAGTCTCCCATAATTGGGCTCAATTTCAATTGATAAACCATTGCTGTGACTCTGAATTGCTAATGAACAGCAACGTAATGGAATGGAGATGAGCAAAAAAGCCAAGGATCATGAAGAAAAAATTGAAAGAACGTAAAGAAAGGTGAGAAACAGTAAAAAAGGAAAACAGACAAAAACAAGAATTGGTTCTAAGATACTTACTAGCTTATTCACAGGTGATATTTGGAGTAAATCTAAGGCAAATATTACTTTTTATTCTCCCTGTTTTCATCTTCTGATACTTTACTCTTGAGCAAACACTGATTTAGCACTTAGCTGCTTGCAAATAATTTATTAAGAATATATAATGGAATGTATAATATAGTCTTAATTTGGGTAGAGGTTTATCGTTTGTTTTGGCAGTTGAAACCATAGTCAATGTATTTGAGGACCTAATGCCAAGATTTTAGAGAAAATAAGACTAAATAAAAAAGTTTTTGCAGTAGTCTACAAATAGGGTGAAACCATCTACTTTTTCTGTTTCTACTATACACATAGAATGATTAATCCACTACTGATCTTAAAAATATTCTTGAAGCTAAACAAATACATCAGTCTACTTCTAATGGCATAGGTAGACTAATTTTGGTGGCATTAAACTCTAAATACTGTGGAGTTTTATTTGTACTCTCCCTTCCTGTATTAGTCCATTCTCACACTGCTAATAAAAACATATGTGGGACTGGGTAATTTATTTAGAAAAAGAGGTTTAATTGACTTACATTTCAGCATGGCTGGGGAGGCCTCAGGAAACTTACAATCATGACATAAGGGGAAGCAAACATGGCTGCAACGAGAAGAAGAATGAGTGTTCAATGAAGCAGGGAGCCCCATATAAAACCATCAGCTCTCATGAGAACTAAATCACTGTCATGAGAACAGATGGGGGAAACTGCCCTCATCATTCAACTATCTCCACTGGGTCCCTCACATGACACATGGGGATTATCACAAGTATAATTCAAGATATTTGGGTGGGGACACAGCCAAACCATATCATTCTGCTTCTGGCCCCTCTCAAATCTCATATCCTCACAATTCAAAACACAATCATACACTTCCAACAGTCCAACAAAGTCTTAACTCATTCCAGCATTAACTGAAAAGTCCAAGTCCAAAATCTCATCTGAGACAAGGCAATTCCCTTTGCCTGTGAACCTGTAAAATCAAAGCAAATTAGTTACTGTACAATGGGGGTACAGGCATTGGGTAAATCCACCCATTGCAAATAGGAGAAATTGGCCAACATAAAGATGGTACAGGCCTAATGCAAGTTCAAAATCCAATAGGGCAGTCATTAAACCTTGAAGTTCCAAAATGACCTCCTTTGAATCCATGTCTCACATCCTGGTCACACTGATGCAAGAGGTGGGCTCCTACGGCCATTGACAACTCTGCCCTGTGGCTTTGCAGGATACAGCTCCACTCTTGGCCACTTTCACAAGCTGGCATTGAGTGTCTGCAGCTTTTCCAGGCACATGGTGCAAGCTGTCAGTAGAGCTACCATTCTGGGATCTGGAGGACTGTGACCTGCTTCTCACAGCTCCACTAGGCAGTGCCCCAGTGGGGACTCTATATGGGGGCTCAGACCCACATTTTCCTTCCACACTGCCTTAGTAGAGGCTCTCCATGAGGGCTCTGCTCCTGCAGGAAATTTCTGCCTGTACATCCAGGTATTTCTGTACATTCTCTGAAATCTAGGCAGAGGTTCCTAAAACACAATTCTTGACTTCTTTGTACCTACAGGCTCAGGACCACATGGAAGCTGCCAAGGCTTGGGCTTTCATGCTCTGAAGTCATTGCCAGAGCTGTACCTTGGTGTGTTTTAGCCATGGCTGGGACACAGGGCACCAAGTCCAAAGACTGAACCAAGCTGCAAAGTCCTGGCTCTGGCCTATAAAACCATTTTTTCCACCTAGGCCTCTAGGCCTGTGATAAGGAGAGGCTGCTGTAAAGGCCTCTGACATGTCCTGGAGACATTTTCCCCATTGTCTTAATGATTAATATTTGACTCACAGTTACTAATGCAAATTTCTGCAGCCAGCTTGAATTTCTCCTCAGGAAATGGGTTTTTCTTTTCTATCACATATATCACTAGGCTGCAAATTTTTCAAACTTTATGCTCTGCTTTCCTTTTAAACAAAAGTTTCATTTCCAAACTATATCTTTGTGAATACATAAAACCAATGCTTTTAACACCACACAAGTCACTTACTTGAATGCATTGCTCTTTACAAATTTCTTCCTCAAAATACTGTAAATCATTTCTCAAGTTCAAAGTTCCATAGATCTCTGGGGCTTGGGCAAAATGCTGCCAGTGCCTTTGCATACCAAGAGTGAACTTTACTCCAGTTCCCAGGAAGTTTCTCATCTCCATCTGAAACCACCTCAGCCTGAATTTCATTGTCAATATCACTATCAGCATTTTGGTCAAAGCCATTCAGTAAGTCTCTAGGAAGTTCCAAACATTCCCACGTTGTCCTGTCTTTTGAGCCCTACGAGTTTCTGGGAAGTTCCAAACTTTCCCACATTATTCTGTCTTCTTCTTAGTCCTCCAAATAGTTCCAACCTCTGCCTTTATCCAGTTTTAAAGTTGCTTCCACATTTTTGGATGTCTTTACAGCAGCACCCCACTCTCTGTGGTACCAATTTACAGTATTAGTCTGTTCTCACACTGCTAGTAAAGGCATACCTAGGACTGGGTTATTTATGAAGGAAAAAGCCTTAACTGACTTACTGTTCAGTATGGCTGGGAGGCCTCAGGAAACTTACAATTGTGGCAGAAGGGGAAGCAAACACCTCCTTCTTCACATGTGGCAGCAAGAAGAAGAATGAGTGCCAAGTGAAGGGGGAAGCCCCTTGTAAAACCATCAGATCTTGTGAGAAGTAACTCACTATTATGAGAACAAGATGGAGGAAACCAACCCCATGATTTATCTCCATCTGGTCTCTCCCACCACACATGAGGATTCAGGAAACTACAATTCAAGATAAGAGCTGGGTGGGGACACAGCCAAACAATATCACTTCCATTTTGTCATAATCTTATTATTAGAAAAGACCAAAAAGGCAGTCCAATCCAGTCACAGTCAGTATACTATGTTTCTCTTCTTTCAGCTAGAGTCATTGAACTGTGCAGGACTGCCTCTATGATGGGAATTTAAAATTTGCAAGGCAGCCACTCTCATATTGCTCATTTCCTAAAAGTCAACAAGAACACCTTTTTATTTCAACTAAATTAGTTCATATCTGATTTCTACACCTAAGGGTTTGAATTTTTGGAGTTAAGTTTTATTATTTCTTCCATATGATGGTTTCATAAATATTTTCACACACTATCAAGTCCATCTGTGAAATATCTTCTCTTCACTATTCATCTTAAGCTCTTTCGGTCAATCCTAAAATTATAGGATTTGAACTCCCCTTGTCCTTTCCTTCAGAATACACTGCCTGCTCATAATTTTCTTGTAATATCTGGAAACTTTGGAAATTAAAATGTGGCAATTTATCCTTAAAATATGTATAACTGTGTATTTATCCTTAAGATATTCCTAAGGTAATAAATAACATTTATCCTTAAAATACACATATTTAAGTTTTGTATATTAACTTAAATCATGTTTGTTATTAATTTGAAAAATCTCAAATTATATAATAAGTATCAAAGATTTCATATACCAATAATTTAAATTTGTTAAGATTTTGTCTTAGTTTTATTTGAAATTTCATTTTACACGTCTCTGAATAATGTGTAGCTTTCTGACATTTTATTTTACTTGTCTCTGGATAATGCATAGCTTTTTGACATTTCATTAAATGTAATTAAAATATGCTATTCATATCCTTACTGACGTGCATTTAAGATCACTTCTGTATAAACAATAATGCAAGTTTAAATAACTTGACTGTGTTATATTAACAGATCCATCTGTTCGGTTCATAGAATGTTATGCTTTATAATACAGGTTCAATAATACAGCACAGATTAAATCTGAAACAGGAGAGCATAAAAATAGATTTTTATATTTCATAAATATAATAGATTTCTAGGTGACTTAATTTACCTAAGATATGAAGAACATTCAATACTTTTTTGATTTTAGAGAAAACTCAGCAGTCTGAACTTGTTTTTATTGCCCTGGTTTGGATAAATTGGCTTAGTACTTTTTTAAATTGGAAAAATATAGCAAGACTTTTCCCCTTTTTTTTCCTAGCCATCCACAAATTTTTTGTTTGTTTTTTTTTCACCCAGTCTGGAGTGCAATGTGCAGTGATGTGATCGCAGGTCCCTGCAGCCCTACCTCCTGGGCTCAAGCTATCCTCCCATCTTCTGAGTAGCAGAGAGTACAGGGAGGTACCACCATGCCTGGCTATATATTTTTTTTTCTTTTTTTTTTTTGTTAGAAATGGGGTTTCCCTATTGTACCCAGACTGGTCTCATACTTCTGTGCTCAAGCCAGTCTCCTGCTTCAGCCTTCCAAATTGCTAGGATTATAGGCATGAGCCACCATGCCCAGCAAAATGCTTCTTTACTTGTCTAAAAGATATTTTATTCTATCAAAATATAAATGTTTATTCCTCACTTACACCACAAATAAGCCTAGTCCGTGTAGGTAAAAACCAAAGTACTCACTGATATTCAGTTCCAGAGATGCTGTTATGTACTTTCATTAACCAACCTTCTTATATGGGATTGTAACAGAGTAGGAAGATAATTGGTTGGAGCCTGGACCTTCCTCTCTCTCTCTTTCTTTCTTTTTTTTTTTTTTTTTTTTTTGTTGTTGTTGTTGTTTTTGAGACAGAGTCTTGCTCTGTCACCCAGGCTGGAGTCAAATGGCATGATCTTGGCTCAGTGCAACCTCCGCCTCCCGGGTTCAAGTGATTCTCCTGTCGCAGCCTCCTGAGTAGCTGGGATTATAGGCACATGCCACCACACCTGGCTAATTTTGTATTTTTAGTAGAGACAGGGTTTCACCATGTTGGTCAGGATGGTCTTGAACTCCTGAACTCGTGATCCACCAGCCTCGGCGTCCCAAAGTGCTGGGATTATAGGCATGAGCCACTGCACCTGGTCTTATCTCTTAAATTCAGCACCTGCGCTACTTCAGTGAATGGCACAGATTCAAAGTCTGGGAAGAGAATACTTTTTATTTTCAAGGTGCCCTGCTTAACAAATATTATTTTAATAATACCAACAGTGAATGTTTTCAACTTTCTGGAATATAATTCTTCTACTTGTTGTCATGGTCACCACTTCTTAGCTTTTCCAGTTCTCTGTTTTCTAGATATGACGAGGTTCTATTGTTGCTCACATTGATTATCTGCTATTAACACAACAACTGGAGACACACTGACAACTCTTATTGTTAGCTTTAAAAATAGCATTCCCAAAATGTCAATGAAGTTGCATACTGGTCAAGCTTTTTAGCACAATTAAAATTATTTGATTTATTTACAGAGTTATTATTTCTTTCCTTAGATCAGGTCATGCACTAGAAAATTTTATCCTTGGGTAACACTGGCAAACATCTTACTTTTAGGAGGCCCTCAGAAAATAATTATTACACACTAGTTCCATCAAAGGCTTAGTCAACTTCTTATCACAGACATAGCACACACAAGGTAATAATTCAAATTTCAATACAATTCTATAAGCATCTAAAATCAATTCACAGATCACTCCTTCCAAATATGAATATGATGTAAACAATACACAAAAATTTCAATTAGATTATAAGTACAGTCTGTGACTCAGGCCCTATCTTAGCATGGGAAGCTTTTGTTTTAATTAATTCTACTTTTGAGAGGAATTACTTGATGCTGTCTTGGAATAATAAAGATAAGTCCCCAAATCCTGTTTCCAAAACTTATCAGTTTTTTGTTGTTTGCTTATTCATGTTAGACAAGTTAATAATTTTCTTTTTAAACTTTAGAGCTTTTACATTGTTTGCAGGTATATAATATGTGTGTGTGTGTGTGTGTGTGTGTGTGTGTGTGTGTATTCTTCCTGGAATACTGGTCCCATGTGATGTTGACAGTGGCATAAGGGGTGGATAATAAGAGTAACCAGGGTTCCAGAGCAACAAACATTGAATAGTTTATTGTTGATTGCTAGCAGAAAAATACTGCCACTGTTCACCAATCCACATCCCACTTAAAAGCCCATCAGTAGAGAATGGGGTTAACTAAACGATGATATAGCCATATTATAGATAATATAGACCATTTAGGCTGGACGTGGTGGCTCATGCCTGTAATCCCAGCACTTTGGGAGGCTGAGGCAGGCAGATCACGAGGTCAGGAGATCGAGACCAGCCTGGCCAAAAAGATGAAACCCTGTCTCTAATAAAAATTCAAAAATTAGCTGGGCATGGTGGTGCACACCTGTGGTCCCAGCTTCTTGGGAGGCTGAGACAGGAGAATCACTTGAACCCGGGAGGTGGAGGTTGCAACGAGCCGCGATCGTGTCACTGCACTCCAGCCTAGAAACAAAGTGAGATTCCGTTGCATATATATATATATACACACATATATATACACACACACACACACACATATATATATACACACACACACACACACACACACACACACACACCATTTAAAAGGATGATTAAATTTTATGACTGCTTTCACAGGAAAATCTTCCAAGAGTGTTAATGAGTGAAAAGGATTTAGTGTTACATAAGATGTCACATTTACATTAAAATACATCAGAGAATCAGAGAAACACAGTTACAAATAGAAATAATTCTACATATTTAATAATAAACTTTCATAAGTATTTTTATAAGAAGTATGGAAATAGGATATCCTCTGGAAAGATAAATACTAGATTTAAAATAGTGATTATCTCTGGGCAGTACACTGATTTTGGACTGTGGGTGTACATCAACAGAAATATAAACTTAATGCGTTATGTCTAGAAACTTAAAAATAAGAATGTTTTAATCATGTATAAAACAAAAAGGGGCCGGGCGCGGTGGCTCAAGCCTGTAATCCCAGCACTTTGGGAGGCCGAGACGGGCGGATCACGAGGTCAGGAGATCGAGACCATCCTGGCTAACACGGTGAAACCCCGTCTCTACTAAAAAAATGCAAAAAACTAGCCGGGGGAGGTGGCGGGCGCCTGTTGTCCCAGCTACTCGGGAGGCTGAGGTAGGAGAACTGCGTGAACCCGGGAGGCGGAGCTTGCAGTGAGCTGAGATTCCGCCACTGCACTCCAGCCTGGGCGACAGAGCGAGACTCCATTTCAAAAAAAAAAAAAAAAAAAAAAAAAAGGATGTTTTTATTGTTTTAATTGTCAAACACCTTCTAGTGAAAATACAAGCTGATTTCCACATAGGTGTTCAGTGAGACATTGTAACAAAACACCAAGAATCACCTGTAATTGGCACATTTTTTGAAGGCAAACTACTTGCCAATAGTTTGTTTCCTTGGTTAAAACACTACTGCTACATTTTATCATTTTAAATTTTGAAGATTATGTATATCGTATCAAATATTAACATTTACTCTACCATGACTATCATAAATACAGAATCAGAGCTTCGTGAATTAATTATTTATTTTCCATAGGAGCCAAATAAACTGAATTAAAGCTAAATTACAAACAATAAACAATTTAATTTTAGTTAATGTATTAAAAGTGGAAAAGTCCTTGCTCAAAAGAACTTAGAAGAAAAATACAAAGATGTATCGAGTTGTTAAAAAGAAAAAGATCACTGCAGTAATCAGAGAAGCTCTCAAACATTCAGGCACTTAAACCTTGAGTATACACATCCAGGGTTCTCTTTTATCAACTATCCATCTCTAGTAGGCTTTTTTTTTTTTTTTTTTTTTTTTCATTTTGATGAGGTCCACAGGTAACCTTTTCCAGCAGCTCCCAATATACCTCCCCTTTTCTGGGGCTAATTTGCACAATCTTCTCCTTCAGGTCCACATTACAAAGTGAGAGAATTCCTGGAGAAGAACTGTCAGGAACTGTCACTGCCCCTTCCTGGTCAATAAATGAGACAAGGGGTCCAAAAGACTGTGATTGTACAGGTCTGAGTAGTGGAAACTCAAGAGTAGGAATCCCCCTCAAATCTCACCATTGAAATTGAGAATAAGCAATTTCCTCCTCCCTACTCAAATGAGTAGGGAGACTGCTGGCATTGGGGGTTGGTAGGTGGTGTATAGAGTACTAGTTGATGTTCACTACAGTGAAAATATCAGTAGGTATACAACATAATATTGGTTACTTACTCTCACTTGCCAAATGATTTTATACAGACAACATTGCCAACCTTCCAATCGGAGTGGGCTCTTTGATCATGCTTGATATACATTTTGTATTTGTGCATTTGTCACCTTTCTTTTCTTGGATGCATATTTTTCAGTATTGTACCTAATCTTCTAATTTTATTTATATTTTCCCTCTCAGAAAACTATCTTTACTTTCTCTTAATCATTCTTAGTAAATAAAATATACCTTAAATACCATAGATCACATTGGAAAAACCGGAGCAAAAAATTTACTATGCTATATATATGTATATGTATATATTGATGAGATATATGTATATGTATATATTGATGACATATACATATACAAATGTATATGTATATATGTATATAAATATATATGTATATATAGATAAATACGTAATATGAAAATTTTAAAATAGAATGTTTATGAAGATTTGATACTATTGTTAGATAAGCTTGTAAATATTTTGTACCTTGAGGTAAATGAAACTTCAAACAACAATTGGATTTTACAGCACGTATCTTGGTCTGCATATATTGGAATGCAGTTATTGACCTGCATAAACTAAGCAGGAAAGATCAAGAGAAACCTGATCTTTAAACATAGCACCTGTCTATCATTTTTCCCCCCACTGGCATGACATCTAATAACAAAAATAAAACAAATTTCTGTGAGTCAGACTGCCTCACACGTCTGCCACTGGACTGGAACATTGCAGAGCACATTCTTCTGCTGGTTTCATGATTTTACTTAAGTCACTCACAATTTGGGCAGCTTGGTGCCTTCATTGCTCTCCCAATATGTTAATAATCATCTCTTACTAATGTCAAGGAGGAGTGAGTTAAACCTACTCTAAGGGAGTAGCATAGGAGTTCAATACATTTCTCCTTCCATAAGATATCTTATTCTTATGCCTCTTCACATATGATCTTTCTAATTTGCTCTCAATTCTATTCCTCTTCTGTCCTCTGGGACTTTGTCCAATTATTCTTTCCATTTCTTTCTTCTGCTTTTTTTTTTTTTTTTGAGACGGAGTCTCGCTGTGCTCCCAGGCTGGAGTGCAGTGGCGTGATCTCGGCTCACTGCAAGATCCGCCTCCCGGGTTCACGCCATTCTCCCGCCTCAGCCTCCCAAGTAGCTGAGACTACAGGCGCCCGCCACCACGCCTGGCTAGTTTTTTGTATTTTTAGTAGAGACGGGGTTTCACCATGTTAGCCAGGATAGTCTCGATCTCCTGACCTCGTGATCCACCCGCCTCGGCCTCCCAAATCTTCTGCTTTTATCTATCACCAGTCCAAAGGGTCAATAAAAATGTTCACTTCTTTTCTATCCTAAAAAAAGTATCTTAATCTTGCTTCTAATTTAAGTATCATACTTTTATCTTTTACAACAAAACAGTATCAAAAGTTGAATGTAGCTTTTCTGATTTCAATTTCTCATCTTCTACTCATTCCTCAAAGTATTACAATCTTATTTTGTCCCATAAATTGACCTTACAAGGGAAATTAATGACCTCTAAGTTGCCAAAATCAACCACAGCCTCTTCTTAGGTTTCATTCCTATAAAATTGCTGCTGCTTGGCAGTACCTTTTTAAGACTCACTTCGTCTTTAATTCTGACAATAATTAAAGATTCTTCTCCCTTTATCTCTCTTGATGTTCTTACCCAGTTTTCAAATGCCCATTCGTTACTTGAATACTTATTTAAAGCATCTGCCATGTTATGTACTAGTATGTGTGTTGCCTTCCCTTTCTCATCCAACATCACTCTATGTTCATCATTGTATCAGTTTTTCTCTTCTTATCTGCTTCATTTCTTTGCAATGTTTTATATATACCTTTGGCATTTATCTATATGATTATAATGGCCAAATCACTGTTACTGATTCTAGCATCTCCTCTGAAGTCTAAGACCATATTTCCAAATTTCCATTGAAAATGTTTGTGAAGTTTTCTCATTGTCACTGAGAATGTTTGCTCTTCACATATGAAATAATAATATTACCTTTCTTATCTGCTCTTTTTTTTGAGTTCGAAATTCTCTTCTAACTTAACAAGTTAACCAAGGTAGTGATCTTGAGGTCCTCCTTGACCACTGTCTCTTCTTTTATCGCCACATACAATCTTTATCAAGCCATAAAGTCTATGTCTCCAGAGTGTCTTGGGGACTTTTTTATTCCATTCCAAAACCAACTCCATAGATGAGATTGTAAGTGTTCTCTGGTACCTATCATTTTTTTTCCTTACATTCTACCGGACTGCTACTTGAATTTTCTTCATTACAAAATACCTTTCCTTTTAGTCTATTGCTCTAATGCCTTCTATAATTTAGATTACAGTTCTTAATATTAATCATTTAAAGTCCTGTCTTTCATATGTAGTATTATCTAAATTTTTCTAAAATATCTCTTTTCCTAATAGAATCCTTTCTAGTCTTCAAGACTTAGGGCAAAGGCCAAGCCCTTCATGAAGCCTTTTTTAATGTTTTGAGTCAGAAGGGATTTCTATCCAGTTAAGACTGTAGCTCAATTAAAGTTCTTACTAAAACATGTCATATAGTGCTGTAAAATTTCTTGGTGGCACAAATCCCAGGCACCACTGCAGCTCTTGGCACACTTACTTTTCCTAAGAGTTTGTTGAATTGAATCTTTGAAACCTCTGTGTTTGTCTGTATTAATTGTATGGTGAATCAGTTAATATTGGCACCTCTGGCCTACAAAGTTTTGGTTATAAGACCAATCTTGAGGCTCTGATGATACTAAGATGACTTCTTTTTACTCCTTTCCTCTCTAAGTTTAGGAGATTCTATACAAAACTGCAGCATGGCTTAGTTGCCTGAACTTGAGTTTCAGAAGTGAACACTTTTCTACTTGTCTAGTTTTTGTTCAGGTTATATAATCTTATTTGTGTACTCTTTAGTCAACAGATGGAGATAATTCCACTTATCATTGGCTTTTCTCATGGGGGAATTGTTTCCATGATCCCTTGAGCAAATCTCTTTCTAAAGTCACAGTTATCAGAACATTGGCATTCTATCATGGACTATTGAGAAGGAATAGTTTCTTGAATTGCAGCTATCACCAGATGGTGTTGTGATTTTTTGTTTTTGTTTTTTTGGAGATAATGCTAAAATGGGATTCTGAAGACCTGAGTTCTAGTTCTGATTTTTAAAATAAAAGGCACCATTTCAATTTGTTTGTATGTATTGTATAAAATGTAATTAGAAGAATATTTCTATATGTCTCCAAAAGTAGATATGGAGATGAAAACATTTTATTTTCCAATCTAAAATTGGCCTCTTAATTTTGTGACCTACCTATAGTGTTAGTTTTAGCTGCCACTTGCTAATCTGTAAAAGGAAATAATAATTACTACATTAGAGAATTGTTATAAAGATTGAATAAGATAAAGTTTAAGGCATGTATTTTCTGGTACTTAGTCAGAATGCAATACAACGTAGCCATATACTACTATGAAAAGTCTAAAGTGCATTTATTATAACAGTATAAATTAGGAATTTTTAAACAAAAATTTTTGAATAGAAATTAAGGGGATCGTGAACTGCAATAAGAAAAATATTATAAGTTTATTAATTAATTTCTAGTGGAAATTTAGCATTTCCTTCTATAATGAATGAAGGTGACAAACTATGGTAGGACTATCATTCTCTATAATGTTATCATCAATAAAAGCCACAGATAGTGGCATGTATGATGGTTATTGCAGATATTTCAAAATACAACGTACATTCATCACTACTTCAAAATTACTATACATATTAGATCTGCTGCTAGATATTGTTATTTAATGTCATAAGGAAGCACATATATAAGTATATGTCAAATTTCTACTTACAATTATAGTAACATTAAAATATAATTGGTATCTATTATAATATCATACATTTTATTTTGTACTTTAAACATTATTTTGGAAGAGTTCAGATGATTCACCAGGCTGCCAAAGAAGTAGCACAAAAATGTTTAAGAACCCTTGTCATAAGTTATTTAGCACAACAACAGTAAAACTGGATTAAGTCTATGAAACTCTTCATATTCAAAGGAATTCTTTTTGTGTATGTAATTATTATTTTTGAAATGGAGCAGCTCTTCAAAGCTGACCAATTTTGGCCAAACCTACCATACAAAAATGTCCTTCTAATTACCCTTGTTCAATGCCTCCAGCTGCCTGTGGCATAAACACTTTAAACAGCTACTCAGCCTTCCTGAGTTTGAAATTGGTTCTTAATTAAAATGGGAAGCAATTACAACCTTATTTATGCCATGGGAACTTCAAATACTTGCCTCTAATATAAAACTGAGGGAGAGCCTATTTTTTGGTGCCAATGCATAACACCGAAGTTGGTTATTACTTTGTATGTTTGTTCAATTTCTTTACAGTTTTTATTTTCTGGGGGCAGTAAAACAGGGATAACATATATCTATATTTTATCTGTATTCAGATATAGATGATAATGATATTGATAAAGATATATAGACATACATGATATAGATAGAGATAGATACAGAAGTAGGTTTTCAGTTTGCTTGCAGGGAACATTTAGAGGTTTGTGAAATTTGTTGTCAGTTTTTGTTTTTTTTTTCTTCAGTTTCTTTTTTCTTTCAGGTTCAAAGTGCATTATGAATATGAGAAACCACCAATGTGTGATATTGTTCTCTCAGAAACTTTTTAATGTGAAATTTCCGGGTTTAGTAATTTAAAATGTAAATATATATGTATATGTTTATTATGCATATTTGTTTATATTATGTATATATGTAGAGTGGGAATCCAATTAGAAGGAAATTTGGAGACAAAAAATATTTTATACCTCACAAATCATGCACTGTTAGTGGCTGACTTTTCACACTCCATGTCTAGAAATATGCTGCTTGTGCACTAGATATATCATATGCATGGATATGAAAATACCATACAAGCCCAAATCTCTGCTTTTATTTTATCATGAAAATGTAGTAAATGTCATTTATTTGTTGGGCGAATATAAACTAGCTCTCTCAATGTGCTAATACTTCATTCATTGTATGAAGAACTTGTGGTTCTTTTAGAACTCTGCTGTTAGTTTTACAGCAATGTTCCATTGTCAAGAGAGAAACTTAAAAGCTGTAGGTATAAAACCAACTGAACTTATATGGCTTTTGTTTAGTTTACATACATTGATATGGCAATGGCAATTCATCATCTGAACTATTTCTGGGAAATCAATTATTACTTTCAATATTTTACAGAGATTTTTAGTTTTCATTGGAAAATATTAAAACAATTTAGTGTATATTCCAGTGCCATATGGATGGCTATTCAGAGATTAATGTAGAAGGACAGATATTTTATAATAAAATTTTTAGTAAAAGAAAACAGTAGAGATACTTGTTTAAAAGTATCCAAGACTACTGGATCCATCTGCTATCCCTTTACGTAAATTTTATTTACATTGAAAGAGTTCATTAGAAAAATTGCCCACGGTAAAATAATGGGAAATATTCTTTCAGAGGAGATTAAAAAATTATCCAGTTCTTTAGAAATCAGAAGTAAAATGTGATATTAAGCCCAATTGGATGGAAAAGTGATCTTAATAAATTTCCTTTCTCCTGAAAATTCATTTGAAAACACAATGATTTCAAAATGTATATTTTGCATTTGCTCATTTTAAATCATTAGCTAAAACATATTTAACAATTCTTTTTTTTTTTTTAATTTATTTATTATTATTATACTGTAAGTTCTAGGGTACATGTGCATAACGTGCAGGTTTGTTACATATGTATACTTGTGCCTTGTTGGTGTGCTGCACCCATCAACTCGTCCTTTACATCAGGTATAACTCCCAATGCAATCCCTCCCCACTCCCCCCTCCCCATGATAGGCCCCGGTGTGTGATGTTCCCCTCCCCGAGTCCAAGTGATCTCATTGTTCAGTTCCCACCTATGAGTGAGAACATGTGGTGTTTGGTTTTCTGTTCTTGTGATAGTTTGCTAAGAATGATGGATTCCAGCTGCATCCATCTCCCTACAAAGGACACAAACTCATCCTTTTTTATGGCTGCATAGTATTCCATGGTGTATATGTGCCACATTTTCTTAATCCAATCTGTCACTGATGGACATTTGGGTTGATTCCAAGTCTTTGCTATTGTGAATAGTGCCGCAATAAACATACGTGTGCATGTGTCTTTATAGCAGCATAATTTATAATCCTTTGGGTATATCCCCAGTAATGGGATGGCTGGGTCATATGGTACATCTAGTTCTAGATCCTTGAGGAATCGCCATACTGTTTTCCATAATGGTTGAACTAGTTTACAATCCCACCAACAGTGTAAAAGTGTTCCTATTTCTCCACATCCTCTCCAGCACCTGTTGTTTCCTGACTTTTTAATGATCGCCATTCTAACTGGTGTGAGATGGTATCTCATTGTGGTTTTGATTTGCATTTCTCTGATGGCCAGTGATGATGAGCATTTTTTCATGTGTTTGTTGGCTGTATGAATGTCTTCTTTTGAGAAATGTCTATTCATATCCTTTGCCCACTTTTTGATGGGGTTGTTTGTTTTTTTCTTGTAAATTTGTTTGAGTTCTTTGTAGGTTCTGGATATTAGCCCTTTGTCAGATGAGTAGATTGCAAAAATTTTCTCCCATTCTGTAGGTTGCCTGTTCACTCTGATGGTAGTTTCTTTTGCTGTGCAGAAGCTCTTTAGTTTAATGAGATCCCATTTGTGAATTTTGGCTTTTGCTGCCGTTGCTTTTGGTGTTTTAGACATGAAGTCTTTGCCCATGCCTATGTCCTGAATGGTACTACCTAGGTTTTCCTCTAGGATTTTTATGGTATTAGGTCTAACATTTAAGTCTCTAATCCATCTTGAATTAATTTTCGTATAAGGAGTAAGGAAAGGATCCAGTTTCAGCTTTCTACTTATGGCTAGCCAATTTTCCCAGCACCATTTATTAAATAGGGAATCCTTTCCCCATTTCTTGTTTTTCTCAGGTTTGTCAAAGATCAGATGGCTGTAGATGTGTGGTATTATTTCTGAGGACTCTGTTCTGTTCCATTGGTCTATATCTCTGATTTGGTACCAGTACCATGCTGTTTTGGTTACTGTAGCCTTGTAGTATAGTTTGAAGTCAGGTAGCGTGATGCCTCCAGCTTTGTTCTTTTGACTTAGGATTGTCTTGGAGATGCGGGCTCTTTTTTGGTTCCATATGAACTTTAAAGCACTTTTTTCCAATTCTGTGAAGAAACTCATTGGTAGCTTGATGGGGATGGCATTGAATCTATAAATAACCTTGGGCAGTATGGCCATTTTCACGATATTGATTCTTCCTATCCATGAGCATGGTATGTTCTTCCATTTGTTTGTGTCCTCTTTTATTTCACTGAGCAGTGGTTTGTAGTTCTCCTTGAAGAGGTCCTTTACATCCCTTGTAAGTTGGATTCCTAGGTATTTTATTCTCTTTGAAGCAATTGTGAATGGAAGTTCATTCATGATTTGGCTCTGTGTTTGTCTGTTATTGGTGTATAAGAATGCTTGTGATTTTTGCACATTAATTTTGTATCCTGAGACTTTGCTGAAGTTGCTTATCAGCTTAAGGAGATTTTGGGCCGAGACAATGGGGTTTTCTAAATATACAATCATGTCATCTGCAAACAGGGACAATTTGACTTCTTCTTTTCCTAACTGAATACCCTTGATTTCTTTCTCTTGCCTGATTGCCCTAGCCAGAACTTCCAACACTATGTTGAATAGGAGTGGTGAGAGAGGGCATCCCTGTCTTGTGCCAGTTTTCAAAGGGAATTTTTCCAGTTTTTGCCCATTCAGTATGATATTGGCTGTGGGTTTGTCATAAATAGCTCTTATTATTTTGAGGTACGTTCCATCAATACCGAATTTATTGAGCGTTTTTAGCATGAAGGGCTGTTGAATTTTGTCAAAAGCCTTTTCTGCATCTATTGAGATAACCATGTGGTTCTTGTCTTTGGTTCTGTTTATATGTTGGATTATGTTTATTGATTTGCGAATGTTGAACCAGCCTTGCATCCCAGGGATGAAGCCCACTTGATCATGGTGGATAAGCTTTTTGATGTGTTGCTGAATCCGGTTTGCCAGTATTTTATTGAGGATTTTTGCATCGATGTTCATCAGGGATATTGGTCTAAAATTCTCTTTTTATGTTGTATCTCTGCCAGGCTTTGGTATCAGGATGATGTTGGCCTCATAAAATGAGTTAGGGAGGATTCCCTCTTTTTCTATTGATTGGAATAGTTTCAGAAGGAATGGTACCAACTCCTCCTTGTACCTCTGGTAGAATTCAGCTGTGAATCCATCTGGTCCTGGACTTTTTTTGGTTGGTAGGCTATTAATTGTTGCCTCAATTTCAGAGCCTGCTATTGGTCTATTCAGGGATTCAACTTCTTCCTGGTTTAGTCTTGGAAGAGTGTAAGTGTCCAGGAAATTATCCATTTCTTCTAGATTTTCCAGTTTATTTGCGTAGAGGTGTTTATAGTATTCTCTGATGGTAGTTTGTATTTCTCTGGGGTCGGTGGTGATATCCCCTTTATCATTTTTAATTGCGTCGATTTGATTCTTCTCTCTTTTCTTCTTTATTAGTCTTGCTAGTGGTCTGTCAATTTTGTTGATCTTTTCAAAAAACCAACTCCTGGATTCATTGATTTTTTGGAGGGTTTTTTGTGTCTCTATCTCCTTCAGTTCTGCTCTGATCTTAGTTATTTCTAGCCTTCTGCTAGCTTTGGAATGTGTTTGCTCTTGCTTCTCTAGTTCTTTTAATTGCGATGTTAGAGTGTCAATTTTAGATCTTTCCTGCTTTCTCTTGTGGGCCTTTAGTGCTATAAATTTCCCTCTACACACTGCTTTAAATGTGTCCCAGAGATTCTGGTATGTTGTATCTTTGTTCTCATTGGTTTCAAAGAACATCTTTATTTCTGCCTTCATTTCGTTATGTACCCAGTAGTCATTCAGGAGCAGGTTGTTCATTTTCCATGTAGTTGAGCGGTTTTGATTGAGTTTCTTAGTCCTGAGTTCTAGTTTGATTGCACTGTGGTCTGAGAGACAGTTTGTTATAATTTCTGTTCTTGTACATTTGCTGAGGAGTGCTTTACTTCCAATTATATGGTCAATTTTGGAATAAGTACGATGTGGTGCTGAGAAGAATGTATATTCTGTTGATTTGGGGTGGAGAGTTCTATAGATGTCTATTAGGTCTGCTTGCTGCAGAGATGAGTTCAATTCCTGGATATCCTTGTTAACTTTCTGTCTCGTTGATCTGTCTAATGTTGACAGTGGAGTGTTGAAGTCTCCCATTATTATTGTATGGGAGTCTAAGTCTCTTTGTAAGTCTCTAAGGACTTGCTTTATGAATCTGGGTGCTCCTGTATTGGGTGCATATATATTTAGGATAGTTAGCTCTTCCTGTTGAATTGATCCCTTTACCATTATGTAATGGCCTTCTTTGTCTCTTTTGATCTTTGATGGTTTAAAGTCTGTTTTATCAGAGACTAGTATTGCAACCCCCGCTTTTTTTTGTTCTCCATTTGCTTGGTAAATCTTCTTCCATCCCTTTATTTTGAGCCTATGTATGTCTCTGCGTGTGAGATGGGTCTCCTGAATACAGCAGACTGATGGGTCTTGACTCTTTATCCAGTTTGCCAGTCTGTGTCTTTTCATTGGAGCATTTAGTCCATTTACATTTAAGGTTAAGATTGTTATGTGTGAACTTGATCCTGCCATTATGATATTAACTGGTTATTTTGCTCGTTAGTTGATGCAGTTTCTTCCTAGCCTCGATGGTCTTTACATTTTGGCATGTTTTTGCAATGGCTGGTACCGGTTGTTCCTTTCCATGTTGAGTGCTTCCTTCAGGGTCTCTTGTAAGGCAGGCCTAGTGGTGACAAAATCTCTAAGCATTTGCTTATCTGTAAAGGATTTTATTTCTCCTTCACTTATGAAACTTAGTTTGGCTGGATATGAAATTCTGGGTTTAAAATTCTTTTCTTTAAGAATGTTGAATATTGGCCCCCACTCTCTTCTGGCTTGGAGAGTTTCTGCCGAGAGATCTGCTGTGAGTCTGATGGGCTTCCCTTTGTGGGTAACCCGACCTTTCTCTCTGGCTGCCCTTAAGATTTTTTCCTTCATTTCAACTTTGGTGAATCTGGCAATTATGTGTCTTGGAGTTGCTCTTCTCGAGGAGTATCTTTGTGGCGTTCTCTGTATTTCCTGGATTTGAATGTTGGCCTGCCCTACTAGGTTGGGGAAGTTCTCCTGGATGATATCCTGAAGAGTGTTTTCCAACTTGGTTCCATTTTCCCCCTCACTTTCAGGCACCCCAATCAGACGTAGATTTGGTCTTTTTACATAATCCCATACTTCTTGCAGGCTTTGTTCATTTCTTTTTCTTCTTTTTTCTTTTGGTTTCTCTTCTCGCTTCATTTCATTCATTTGATCCTCAATCGCTGATACTCTTTCTTCCAGTTGATCGAGTCGGTTACTGAAGCTTGTGCATTTGTCACGTATTTCTCTTGTCATGGTTTTCATCTCTTTCATTTCGTTTAGGACCTTCTCTGCATTAATTACTCTAGCCATCAATTCTTCCACTTTTTTTTCAAGATTTTTAGTTTCTTTGCGCTGGGTACGTAATTCCTCCTTTAGCTCTGAGAAATTTGATGGACTGAAGCCTTCTTCTCTCATCTCATCAAAGTCATTCTCTGTCCAGCGTTGATCCGTTGCTGGCGATGAGCTGCGCTCCTTTGCCGGGGGAGATGCGCTCTTGTTTTTTGAATTTCCAGCTTTTCTGCCCTGCTTTTTCCCCATCTTTGTGGTTTTATCTGCCTCTGGTCTTTGATGATGGTGATGTACTGATGGGGTTTTGGTGTAGGTGTCCTTCCTGTTTGATAGTTTTCCTTCTAACAGTCAGGACCCTCAGCTGTAGGTCTGTTGGAGATTGCTTGAGGTCCACTCCAGACCCTGTTTGCCTGGGTATCAGCAGCAGAGACTGCAGAAGATAGAATATTTCTGAACAGCAAGTATACCTGTCTGATTCTTGCTTTGGAAGCTTCCTCTCAGGGGTGTACTCCACCCTGTGAGGTGTGGGGTGTCAGACTGCCCCTAGTGGGGGATGTCTCCCAGTTAGGCTACTCAGGGGTCAGGGACCCGCTTGAGCAGGGAGTCTGTCCCTTCTCAGATCTCAACCTCCGTGTTGGGAGATCCACTGCTCTCTTCAAAGCTGTCAGACAGAGTCGTTTGCGTCTGCAGAGGTGTCTGCTGCTTTGTTATTGTTTACTGTGCCCTGCCCCCAGAGGTGGAGTCTACAGAGACAGGCAGGTTTCCTTGAGCTGCTGTGAGCTCCACCCAGTTGGAGCTTCCCAGCAGCTTTGTTTACCTACTTAAGCCTCAGCAATGGCGGGCGCCCCTCCCCCAGCCTGGATGCTGCCTTGCCGGTAGATCACAGACTGCTGTGATAGCAATGAGGGAGGCTCCGTGGGTGTGGGACCCTCCCGGCCAGGTGTGGGATATTTTCTCCTGGTGTGCCTGTTTGCTCAAAGCGCAGTATTGGGGTGGGAGTTACCCGATTCTCCAGGTGTTGTGTGTCTCAGTTCCCCTGGCTAGGAAAAGGGATTCCCTTCCCCCTTGCGCTTCCCAGGTGAGGCAATGCCTCGCCCTGCTTCAGCTCTCGCTGGTCGGGCTGCAGCAGCTGACCAGTACCGATCTTCCGGCACTCCCCAGTGAGATGAACCCAGTACCTCAGTTGAAAATGCCGAAATCACCGGTCTTCTGTGTCGCTGGCGCTGGGAGTTGAAGACTGGAGCTGCTCCTATTCGGCCATCTTGCTCCGCCCCTCTACATATTTAACAATTCTGTAAATACATAAGCAAATGGTAGAAATAAAAGCCTAAGGTGATCAGAGTGAAAGTGTTCTTTCTTATTTCTACTTTACATCTACCAATTATTTGAAGCATTTGTCTCCCTAAATGAATAGCCATGTTTGGAGCCAGAGGTCTGAAAATAATTAAAGCATATCAATTTGATATTTCCAAAAGAGAGAATTTTGTTGCCTTTAAATAGTCTAATTATATTTATAATCACCATCTGTCTATTCCTACTTTCTATTTGCTGGACCTTTCACTAGAGTTTCTCAAAAACACTGTTCGAATTAGATATACCTACAAGGTAATTCTAGACAAGATAATTCTGTTGTAGGAATTAGGGTTGGGTTGGGGAGGTCAGTGACTAAAATCACCCTTATTAGGTAATGTCCTATAGTATTTTTGAAGAGGAGGATATTTTCCACATCCTACCAAAGTTTAATTTTTGGTTGATCTCAATAAAATGAGTTTGTGGCATTATTTTTGAAACCAGTGTTTTAGAAACAATCAACTTTATGTACTAAAAACAAAACAAATAAAAAACGCTTTAATATAGTCTACTGTCCACCTATTGTGGGCTATTTCTAGAAGTAAATTGTATTATAGCTCCCAAATAACAATGACAATCAATTGCTCTTATGACTCCAAAGCTGCCTGGCATCACACTTAGTAATTTTTTTGTTATGGCTCCTTTGCTTGGAAATTTTCATAACATTATAACATATTTTCAATAAATAAAAGTGAAAGCATATTTGGTAACTCAGTAATCCCATCAGAATAAAGACCTTATGCTACTGTCAAGGGAAAGTTTTACTTCATGATTCCATTAAACCAGTGTACAAATGGACTGGATCAGTCTTAGTAAAAGCTGAAAATTTGCGAAAGCACGAATTTGCCATCTGAAGCCCTCTTATCAATGTTATACTGTTGTACAGTGATACCTAATGCTATATGTTTTATCCTCATCTATCACCATATCCACTTTGCTCCATTAAAGCCTGCTTCTGTGATCTACACAGTGAATTGAACATGACAGACAATAGACAAAATACTTCTTTAATAAAGTAATGATTAAAAGATAGATCCTGATAACTGACCTGAGTACCATGAATTTGAATTTGAGTCAATGTAGTATCTCTCCTAAGGATGCTTGTATGTTAAGAATTATTTCTAATTTTAAATATTTAACTTGCTGATCAAAGAATTTTAGACAATGGAAACAAAGTAAAAACATTTAGTAGAAAGGAGGCTTTTTAAAGGTTGTTTGAAGGTAATAAGTTATGGTGCAAAGCATCAGTCCAGAGTTTGAATTCCTCACACGGCAACTTTTAAGAAGATGATTCTGAGTTACTGTGAATCTCAGTTTTTTCCATCTATAACACAATGCTAATAACAACTTCAAGGATGTTATAATGACTAAATGAAAGAATAGTCTAAAACATGTACAAATGTCTAAAAGATAAAAAACAATAAATGCAAACTTCCTTTCCTTGAAGTGATATTATATTAGCAACCACCCTCTCAACCAACATGTATGATTATCCTTATCCAGAGTTTAATAGGCAAATATAAATGAATATAATTTTACATTATCTGTTATTTTGAATTCTATAGATGAACTTTGTGGAAATGGTAGATTTTTCCAGATCTTTTTATTCCTATTGAAGTTTTGTCTATCATCATCATCATCACAACATCATTAGCTAAAATGCTTTGTCCAACACTAGTTTATTTGTTGGTGCAACCTGACAGAGAGTAGCAGCTTTTAATTCCTTGTAAGTTGGTGGTCCTGACAACATTAATTTCAGTATGACTAATTTAAACTAGTTTTAATGTATATATACTCACAGCCATACTTTTCCCGATGTATTATGTCAATTCAGTAAATTACAGTTACTGGTCACAACCCAGGGAAGGTATCTAGGAGATTTGTACTGTTTAGGAAAGACAAACTCTTGTCTTACCATGACACAAAAGAGCTACATACTATGTTTAATAAATAAATAGAGTATAGAAAACCCATCAGACAACAACAACAAAAACTCATAAAATACACCTTTTGGAAAAACGAAGGCTAAGGAGAAAGATGATTCTTACCTAGATCTTCAACAATCATTAAATGAACTATGCAACATTTACCAAATCCTGAAAAACTTTGTAGGATAGACACCCTATGAATGTTGAGGCTCTTAAGAGTGAGCAAAAGTAGGCAGATTTTGTAGGGGGACTGAGATTTGGAAGAAGCAATTGACAAGGATTGCATTTCTCTATGTTATGGCTTTATTCTGAGAGCAGATTTCAGTACAGCTAGAGCAACTACACTGATATAAAAACCTACCATTTTATTAAGGTGATGAACTAGAGGACAGAGTCTATGACAACCACTAAAACCACTGCCACAAGAAAGCGGTAAGATTACAAACTATGCCCAAACTTCTGCCTGACTCCGGATCTGCTCATGGACCAGGGCACAAGGGAGACCCAAAAAAGACTAGCTAAGGAAAACAGAATTGATAAGATTTAAGTTGCTGCCCACTGCATACAAAACAGAGTTTTCAATTTGATTCTAAATAGTTATTGTTTTCTTAAAACAAAATGAAATTTTTCAGGGAGATGAGGAAGAATCTATACTCTCCATAGCACAACTGTACAATTCGCGAAATATAATTCAAAACTACTAGCCAAAAATATTTTTAAATGATGCTTCTTCTAAACAGTAAAGGCAGTTAATAGATGTCAACCTCAAGATTACCAAGATCTTGAAATTATCAGACAAGTACTTTAAAGTCGCTATTATTGCTATGCTCAACTAGACAGGAATGTAAGCTTATAATGAATAAAATTATAAGATATACCAGAAATTAAAACCATAAAAAGCTCCAAATGAATACTCTTAAACTGAAAAATAGGGGATTTTTTAAAAAAAATCACTGGATAGGCATAATATCAAAAATTCAGTAAACTTAAAGATACAGCAATGGAAATAATTTAATCTGAAGAAGAGAAAACTGAGAGCTATAGCTATAGTTATTATTAAGATATTTACATATTATAGTATATATTATATTACATTTTATATTTATTACTATGCATACATTAGAGAGAGAAATATTGAGAGATTGCCTCGGGGACCTGTTTGACAGTATCACATGGCCAGAAATAAACACAATTGGAGTTCCAGAAGGAAAAGTGAGTGGGAAAGGGGAAGAAAACAATTATTTGAGGAAATAACAGCCAAAACTTTCCACATTTGGTGAAAAACATAAATTTATACATAAAAGAAGGGCAGCAAACCCCAAAATAGATCAATATGAAAAAAAAAATCCTAGACTCCCACAAATTGCTGAAAATAAAAGGTAAAGAAAAAAATCTCAAGAGTAGCCTCAGAAAAAAACAGCCATTATATAAAAAAGAACAGAATTTAGAGTAACTGGAGACTTCTCATCATAAACTACATAGAACAAAATTTTTAATGTGTCAAAAATTAAAATCTGTCAGTACTAACAGATAAAATAATGAAGTCTCAATAAAATAAAATGTTACTTCACACAGCATGTAATGAAAATAAGGCTTTTACTCCAGAAGGATGTCATTGAACTACAGGAATTGGCAATCAGAGGTTGCAGGATATGCTATCAGAACTATAGTATATTGCTTGGAGCAAAGATCCGTATTACCTTATTTGCCTTTATCATTGATACATATTCAATTTTAGACTATACTAATCTCATGCACATGTATTACCTCTCCTACATAATAAATTGCATGAAGAATGAGCTATGTCTTATTTACCCTTTATGTTCCCATAGAACTTTGCACTTAGTAAGTATGCAAAAATAAACAGTTGAATAACTAAACCTCATAAATAAATACTATCATTATGTCATGGTGAAATAGAGAAATTATTCTCTAATATTGACAGGTATTTGTGCAAGTGTGATTTGCCTCTCTCATGTAAATATCCATTCAGATGAGACTAAAAGGTAAATTATTTGCTTAAGTAATTGGTAATCAAAGATGGATTTTATGCATTTTCATTAAATCACAGGTGTATTAGTCTGTTCTCATGCTGCTAATAAAGACATACCCAAGACCGGGTAAAGGAAAGAAGATAAATTGACTCACAGTTCCACATGGCTGGGGAAGTCTCACAATCATGGTGGAAAGCAAATGAGGAGCAAAGTCACGTCTTGCATGGCAGCAGGCAAGATAACTTGTGGAGGGGAACTCCCATTTATAAAACCATCTGATCCCATGAGACGTATTCACTATCACAAGAACAGCACGGCACATCAAAGACATGCCCTTATGATTCAATTACCTGTCACCAGGTCCCTCTCACGACACGTGGTAATTATGGGAGCTTCAAGATGAGATTTGGGTGGCAACACAGTCAAACCATATCAATTAGTAATCTAAAATTATATATCACAAAACAAAGAAATATTAAAAACCCTAGAACAAGTGGTTAAATCTTCTAACTAGTTTTATTCATTCCTTCAGCTATGTTCTGTGGCTCACATTGTATATATGCATTTACCTTCTCCATTTTGTATCCTTTCGCTAATTGAAGGCATCATAGAGCAGTGACTTAAAGAGGGAGCTCTCAAGTCAGAATGCCTGAGGTAAATCCTCAGTTTATAACTTCCTCATAGCACTACTTGAATCATCTCCCTAATATGTATGCCTCAGTTTCTTGATTTGAAAATAGTTATAATAATGGTCCCTACTTTGGAGGGTTGTTGTGAGTACCTAGGACAAAATATACATGTAAAGCACTAGAGAAGTGTTTGGCATATGTTAAGACTTTAATAAATGTTAACTGTAGTTATGAGAGTAGGAGTAGTGGTAACAGTAGATTATCTACAAGAGCAGAAGAATTATTTAAAAGTTCATTTCTACACTTGCAGAAGCAATAAAAATGCAGGTTATGTTGACTTTACCTCTCTTGCATTTTGAAAAAATTTCTTTTAAACTACAGGCTGTGTATATACACACTACATACATGACTCTTGGGCAAACATAAGGGTTTTCAGAGATGCTTTCGTATATATCTTTCTAATTTAGTGTCTCTTTTGCCTATATTTTAAAAGTATAATAGAATAAGTTTGAGAGTATGAAAAATTAATTTTTACTTTTTAAAATTTATTTTACTAAGACAAGGTATTTTTGTATAGTAAGAGTTTGTTTTGGTTTGGTTTGGTTATTAACGCTGAAGTCCCTTTGAATATTTGTGAATTCCTTTTAGTGTGTGTGTAAGAAAATATAAGTTTTAGCACCATGGAAAGGAGAGAAGTCATTCCTTCCTTGCAGATAACTGGAAAGAGGATTTATGAAAAATAATTAAGTGAAACAATATGTAGTGCACACAACTGAAACCCCTGTTTATAACAAATTTGGTTTGGGGAAGAATAAGAGAAGCAGGCTGTGAACTGTTTATGAGAATTTTTCTTTCTTTAGATTAGATAGAAAACAAATCAAACTGATGATGATCTGACTCTGATATTATGAATCAAAGATTATTTTGTACTAGCCAACACAATCCAGCT